>NW_010307425.1:355-5451 GCF_000700745.2 Antrostomus carolinensis | reverse complement strand
CTTCCGGGATTGCGGTTTCAGTTCGGCATTGTCGCTCCTCTGGGATTGTTATCTGGGAACAGGTCAGGCTTGGTCGGTGGGTGGTGAGCAATTGTACTGTGTATCACTTATTAGCATAATTTATTACTATTTTAATATCAGTATTATTTTTAATTTTCTTTTATTTCCCTTATTAAATTGTTCTTATCTCAACCTACGAGTCTCTCACTCCCCAATTCTCTCTCTTATCCCCTGGGGCTGGTAGGGAGTAAGGGCTGTTAGTCAAGTGCTAGCCAAGTGAAAACACCACACCAACCAAGTCAGGAGAGGTCAACCTACAACACTGAGCAACAGAGCCCCAAGATGTCAAACACAATCATGATCCAGCTGAACAAACCAGCACCCCAGAGCCCTGGCAGACGTTCATTTCGTGCTCACACCCAAAGACTAGATTGTGCCATTAGGCACAGGGCTGACCAGAGCAAAATGCTCCTGGGGAGCTTGTGAGGGGATTCTGCCCTTGCCTTTCCCTCTGCATTGGTGCAGATGATAACCCATAACGCAGGGCAGAAAAAGGAGGGATCACAATTCTCTGAGCCCTTACAGAGAAACCCAAATCCTCCTCCAAATCAGTGCCAGCATAGTCAGATGCTTCTGGCAGTTGCCCTGCACTTGCCAAGAGGTGTCCCTGCTCCTTCCTTGCTGCGTGTTGTATGGTTTTTCTGACAAGCCCCCTGTGCCTGCCTCAGCCCAAAGCTGCCCTGTGACGTGGGTTTCCTTCCAGTGCTGCACACAGCACAGCTGCATGCCAGCATCCTCAAAGTGTTCACACCATGGGGTGGCAAATAGATTTATACACAAGTGGGAACAACTGTGCTTTGTTTTCCATTGCAAAATGATTTTTTGTCTCATCTATAATAATTGTGCATTTTTTTAAAATCGATCATTTACACCTTAATAAACAGCTGAAGTTCCATAATTTATTTTTACTGGATCAAATCCTGCTGTCAGGTATGCCCTTGTAAACTCTAAAGCAATTACTTCTTTCTCTAGAGATACCCCAGAACTGTATCTGAGATAAAATCAGGATCAATAAGTAGAATGTCAGCTCTGATATTGCCCTTATTACCTTACTACCCTTAGAAACTAGGTTCACTTCTGAAGTTAGAATAGCAGTACAAAAGAAAACTAGACCATGAACTGAATGACGTACCAAATACTTCAGCATTCTCAGAGTAAAAATCTATCCATTTCAGAGCAAACAATCTAAGCAAAGAAGCCACAAGAAATTGGTATTAATATTTTTTAGATTGGACTCATGTCATTGTGCTATTCCACGTTTTCCTGTGAATGATTCAAATTCCCAAGCGCTTGAGCACTGCTTATTTACAACACTTTGCATTATTGCAAGTATTGCATTTCAGCTATATGAACTGAAATGAGATTTATCTAATCCATGAAAAACAACTTTCCAAAGCTAATAAATTGTTCAGAGTCAATTTTAAAAACCCTGAACCTGGGAACTCTCTGGTGCAGAGACTAATGCAACACCACAGCATCTGACAGAAAAGATTTCTGTTCCCTGCAGGATGAGACCTACAGAACAGTAAATGTCTTAGCCTCCAAAACCATGTACCTCTCTCAGCAGAACAAACCAATTTCAGTAGAAGAAACAGAAAAGTAGATCTAAATCTTACCAGAGCTAATGCTAGATTAATTTTAGGTACATTTTCTTATACAGTTTCAATGAAAGAACCTGAGCATTAAAATATTTAAATGTCAAATTTTGCCCTTAGATGGATCCTATTGAAGTCAAAAGAAGTTCTCACTGGGTAAAGTGAAGCATATTTGCATCTACCCAAGAAACACAGCATGCTGTTTCTACATGCTCCTTCAAGGCAGAATCACAAAACTGCAGGGAGAGATACCAGTTATGTTAGACCCACTGACACGGCTGGAGAAACCACTCACACATTCGAGCCCCACAACCCCAGACCAGAGGGCTCTGGCTGATTTCTGTTCTCCTACTTGCACTGCTGGGTTGAGGCACACCAAGTGTGAACCACGAGTCTCCTGAAGACACTACACTTCTGAAAAACAGTGGACAGGAAAAGAAAACCCTAAAGACACAAGAAAATACGCTTGCCAGAGACATTCATTTCCTCCCATTTGCAGTTCAGTAGAATTAATGATTTTTCCATAAAGACTTTTAAAGGATTAAAATGATAAAAAATATTAAAAATTAAAGTATAAAAATAATAAATACAAAACTTGCTGACATAAATGAAACCCTCATGCAAGCACCTCAATTCTAAGTCTTAAAGTATTTCTAAATCTCAATTTTCTCACTGCAGAATGTCTTATATTTTCACTGCAAAACAAAAGGAAAAATATGAAATATATTACCTTGGCTTTTTTTCCTCCATCTCCTATGCTTTCCTGTTCTCCAGTGTCAAAATGGCCTTCAGCAACTCATCCAGCACCTGCAAGACACACCACTCTTCTTCCCTTGGCTGCCATACGGATTCTGCCCGTGTTTATGATTAACCCACCGAGACATCCGCCACAGTAGGGTGAGGCTGTTTAAACACTTAATTATATTCATTACTCTTATTCTAGATAAGGTTTCCCAAAGCACTGAAGTGTGTAAGTGTAGTTAACTGCTTAGCAAAGCCTTGCAAAACTCTCTGGGTTTGGCTTATAGTGCTCCTTTAAAGAGACATTTTTTTCTTCATCCTTCCACGAGTGGGTTCTCCCCACTGCTGCAGTCAGGTGGAACAAGCTTACGGCTCAGCCCACATTTTGGCTCATAAAACAGCTCCAGAAACACAATAGCCTGACGTTCCGGGATGTGACAATGCCAAAACGAAGTATGCATTTCCTTTCACAAGGCTTCTTCATGCAGTCCAGGTATTTGCAGCACTAATACAATTTCTACTCCTTCTCCACATGCACAGACCCTCTCTAGACTTTCCAATCCAGACTACTCTCCCCAGTGTATAAATAGCCCTATGAGAGCAATGGGAGTTTGGCCAAGATATTAGAGACCGGTGGAGTTAATAGGCACAAGAAAAACCTCAAGAGTTTAGTTCCCTCCAGGGTTCAGAGTTATTGCTCCCTATATGTCCTGCATATACAAAAAAATGTCTTCATTATGAGGACAGTCCAGCATTAGAGCAAGCTGCTCAATGAGGTTGTACAGTCTCTGTCCTTCCAGGTCTTAAATACCTTGGTGGACAAAGCCCTGAGCAATCTGGTCTGTGCTCATGGCTGGTCCTACTCAGAGCAAGAGGCTGGACTAGAGACCACCCAAAGACCCTTCCAACCTCATTTCTCCTGTGATCCTATCCTATGATCTTCTATCCTGATGCTGGTAACGGTGTGTGCAGGTACACAGGATAATCAGGATTTACAGCGTGGGTTGAGAATAAAATCTGCTCCCTGTAGCAATGTTGATATTACCGTGACCACACAACTCACGAATCCTCTCTGAAATACAGTTTATGCAGCTGCGATATGGGAATGATTCCAGTTCCTTATTTCCCCAGGGCATTTGCAAGCGTACTATAAAATTTTCAGATTATTCATACAGCAAATGATGATCTGCAGTGTCACAGCAATACAGCAAATGCAACATTTCCTTCAGTTCTTGGAGCAAAACAAATGTAAACTTTGGGACAAAGCACTGGCATATTTTAGGCAATGTCTTGCTTAACCTAATTAAACTAACTGAACATCAGCCTGCTGACCAAATACAGAGGGGTTTAACTATCTGATCATTTCCTCATATAAAAATATAGATGTTTCACAGTGCTGCACAGTTCTGCAAAAGTAAACCCATTTCATGTGTTAAAAAATGTTATTCACACACTAGTGCAATTAATACAATTAAAACAAAGAGAGACCTGGCTCACTGTGGAGTACATTGCACAGGCTACTCAGTTCAGTAGCTTTGCAATTCATGTTCAAGTGTTGCTGAAGAGTTATGTTGAGGAGCAAATGGTGAAGAAAAGAAAAACCTGACCTCTTGGCAAGAATATCTTACATCACAAAGGTTAACTCATGTCTTTCCAAACAGAAACTGCTCTCCATCTTGGTTAAAAACAGAGGGACACGATAAAGGGCATCAACATTTGTTAAGATATTTTTATTTTATTTTTGAGAGTTTATGGCTGGTTTAGCATTTGGCCAGTCAGCACAGATGTTCTAGGTGCTAAGGAAAACACAAGGACACATTTGTACATCTAGTTTAGACATTTATCATTGGTGGCCTTTAATACAATAATCTGAGCCAGTTTAACAGCTCACTGCTGCTGGGAAGGGATGGGGCACCACTGCACCTTACCAATCCCTTCTTCTGTTCTCAGTCATATTCCTGAGGCTGGCACCAACTGTAGTAACACTGCTCTGACCTAGTTTAACTCACTAATCCACCAGAAACAAGTGGACGATTTGGAACTAATTTACAGGAGGAACCAGGGAGTCAGGAGGCAGGAGGAAAGGAGGGAGAGCCATCACCAGTGGGGAGCAGGAAGAAGGACAGGAGGGAAGATGGAGCCATCAAGTTGGCTCAGATACTGATGAAACTACAATTCAGAATACTTGTTCTAGATCACAGGTTCCCTGTGAGGCCTATGAAGATACCAGGAGAGCTGTTTCTTCCTTCCTTCACACACAGGTAACTTTATCCTGACAAAGTAGTTGTAGCAGCTGTCTGAGGTTGGACTCTAGTTACACCTAGGTGGATGCTCACCAGCACAACTCATGCAGACAAGAGAGGACCCAGGTTCAGAAATAAGGATGCAAAGGAAGAAATTCTCCCTCAACAAGGGCAAACAGTGCCATCTATGATGCTTAAGGACATCCTGCTTGATCTCCCTTCACTGCTCCAGAAATGTGTGGGTGTTCTATGGATCCTGTGCTATACCTGCCAGCCCTTGTGGGTGGCTATGGTAGTTTAACCACAGCAGGACCATGTGATCCTGCACTCATTCACCCCCACCCAGTGAGATGGGATGGGAATCACAACAAAGGGGCATAGATTAGAATGAGGACAGGGACAGCTCACTCACCAGTTATGGTCACAGGCAAAACAGACTCAACTTGGGGAAGAAAAA
>NW_010307425.1:0-293 GCF_000700745.2 Antrostomus carolinensis | reverse complement strand
CCCCCCCCCCCTCCTTTCTTCCTGGGCTCAAGTCACTTTGTTCCCAATTTCTCTTCCTTCTCCCCACAACAGTACAAGGGACAGGGAATGGGGATTGCAGTCAGTTCACCTCTGCTGCTCTTCCTGGCATGAAAGTCCACGAACAAACTGTTCCAATGACAGCTTCCATGGAGTAATGGACCTCTTTGGGCCCAGATCCTGGCTCCAGAATGGGGACATCCATCGTATGCAGACAGGCCTCTCGTCCAGCGCATCTCCTCACCCCCACCCCAGCTCTGGGGGTCCACCCCTGC
>NW_010307424.1:0-1642 GCF_000700745.2 Antrostomus carolinensis | reverse complement strand
CCTACATCCAGATTGTTGATGAAGATGTTAACTGGACCCAGTACTGACCCCTGGGGAATACCGCTAGTTACAGGCCTCCAACTAGATTCTGCGCCACTGATCACAACCTTCTGAGCTCTGCCAGTCAGCCAGTTCTCAATCCACCTCACCATCCACTCATCTATCCCATCCCTTCTAAGCTTTGCTACAGGATGTTGTGGGAGACGGTATCAAAAGCCTTGCTGAAATCAAGGTAGACAACATCCACTGTTTTCCCCTCATCTATCCAGCTGATGATGACATCATAGAAGGCTACCAGATTGGTCAAGCATAATTTCCCCTTAGTGAAACCATGCTGACTACTCCTGATAACCTTCTTTTCTTCCAACTGCTTGGAGATGGTATCGAGAATGAGCTGTTCCATCACCTTCCCAGGGATGGAAGTGAGGCTGACTGGCCTGTTGTTTCCCAGATCCTCCTTCTTGCCTTTTCTGAAGACTGGAGTGACATTGGCTATCCTCCAGTCTTCAGGCACCTCTCCCGTTCTCCAAGACCTTTCACATATATATTCACATAAATATATTCACAAATGATCTGGATGATGGGATCAAGGGTACCCTGATGAAGTTTGCTGATGATACCAAAACGAGTGATGAAGTGGCGCTTTGGAAGGGAGAGCCATCCTGCAGAAAGATCTGGAAAGGCTGGAAGAGTGGGCTATTAAGAACCTTACAAAGTTCAACAAAGGCAAATGTAAGATCTTGCACCTAGGAGAACATAATCCAGGAGTGCAGCACAGACTGGGATCTACCTAGCTGGGGAGAAGCTCTGTAGAAAGGGACCTGGGGGTCCCAGTGGACAACAAGCTCAATGAGTGAACGGTGTGCTGCTGTGGCAAAGAAAGCCAAAAGGATGTTGGGTTGCATCAACAAGGGCATCACCAGCAGAGATAAAGAAGTCATTATCCCACTCTACTCAGTGCTTGTCAGGTCACATCTGGAACACTGCATTCAATTTTGGTCCCCACTACACAAAAAAGATGTGGACAGGCTGGAGAGGGTTCAGAGAAGGGCCATGAAGATGATCAAAGGAGTGGGAAGCCTGCCATATGAGGAAAGGTGAAAGAATTGGGTTTTTTCAGGTTTGAGAAAAAGAGGCTTGGAGGAGACCTCATCACCATGTTCCAGTACTTAAATGGTGACTACAAAGAAGACGGAGAGTCCCTTTTTACAAGGAGTCGCATGGAAAAGAGAAGAGATAATGAGTGCAAGTTACTCCAGGGAGATTCCAATTGGAAATTGGACACAAGAGAAAAATTTTTCACAATGAGAACAATCAGCCTTTGAAATAATCTTCCCAGGGAAGTCGTGGATTCCCTAACACTGGGCACTTTTAAGATTAAGCTCGAAAGGGTTCTGGGCCATCTTTTCTAGACCGTGCTTTTACCAAAAAAGAAAGACTGGACCATATGATCCTTGAGGTCCTTTCCATCCTGGTATTCTACAATTCTATGAAAAATCTACTTAATCAACAGCACCAACCAAAAGGGGCCAAGCAGTTCAAGTGTCAGGAGAAATTCAAGTAGGCAACATAACTAGCTGACTGTGATGGTCACTATACATATTCTTACAAATACATATATATGTGTGTGTGTGTGTGTATA
>NW_010307423.1:0-2434 GCF_000700745.2 Antrostomus carolinensis | reverse complement strand
GGATTAATGCATTCAAGAGATGAATTAATCCATTCAAGAGGTGGATTGATGAATTCAAGAGGTGGATCAATGAGTTCAGGAGGCGAATTAACGAATTCAAGAGGCGGATTAATTAATTCAAGAGGTGGATTAACGAATTCAAGAGGCGAATTAATGAGTTCACGAGGCAAATTAACGAGTTCTAGAGGTGGATTAACGAATTCAGGAGGCGGATTAACGAAGTCAGGAAGTGAATTAATTAATTCAAGAGGCGGATTAATTAATTCAAGAGGTGGATTAACGAATTCAAGAGGCGAATTAATGAGTTCACGAGGCAAATTAACGAGTTCTAGAGGTGGATTAACGAATTCAGGAGGCGGATTAACGAAGTCAGGAAGTGAATTAATTAATTCAAGAGGCGGATTAATTAATTCAAGAGGCCAATTAATTAATTCAAGAGGCGGATTAACGAGTTCAGGAGGTGGATTAATTAATTCAAGAGGCGAATTAATTAATTCAAGAGGCAAACTAACGAGTTCAGAGGGCGTCTCCCCGCAGGACGCGTGCGGAGCGCTGATCTGGAGCGCCGGCCGCGCGCTGGAGGCCGCCCGCCAGGACGTGGAGCCGGGCGGTTGCTCTCGGCGTGTCCGGCCCCTGGTCGTTGGGACACACAGGTGATGGGGGGCAGGAAATCCACGGACACCCCGGGATCCGTGAGGTGAAGGGTCGGGATCTTCCTCCTCCCTGAGAGCAGGAGCTCCCGCTGGAGCGCTCTGGGGGGAGAAACGCCGTGAAGAGCCTCGAGAGGAAGAGGAGTGGGCGTGGAACTGGTTCTGCTGGTGGAACTGGGACTGTCTGGGAGGGAAAGGGAAGAGGGAAGGGAAGAGGGAAGGGAAGAGGGAAGGGAAGAACCCGTGTGGATAATGGAGGAAGGAGGTGGGGGAGGACGGGCAGGCGCGTGTGAGCCGGCAGCTGCTCGGCGCGTGCGTTCTCCAACCGGGGCTGCGTCGCCGTCATCTTTTCTCACTAAATTCTGTTAAATCCTGTCCCTGTTGTCACACGTTCTGCTCTGTCCGTCTGTCCGTCTGTCTGTCTGGGAGCAGCTGCTCACCTGGCCCAGGTGAGGAGGAATCAATCCCCCGGGGTTTTTGGGGCACCAGGACTGGCTGCCCCGAGCGCTTCGCTCCGCCTGACACCCGCAGCGTGTCCGGCTTCCTGGGTCCCCCACAAATCATTGAAGCATCATCAGTAAAGAGAAGTTCTTAGGGTGTAACATGAAAGGAGTTTTCACCTGGAGATGCATTTTTAGGGCACAACACTTCGTTTTTTCTTCTGGAGATGCATTTTTAGGGTTCAATACTTTGGTTTTTGACCCAGAGATACATTTTTAAGGTACAATATTTTGGTTTTTCACCTGGAGATACATTTATAGGGCACAATACTTTGGTTTTTGATCTGGAGATACATTTTTAGGGTAAAATACTGTGGTTTTTGACCTGGACATACATTTTTAGGGTTCAACACTTTGGTTTTTGACCCAGAGATACATTTTTAGGGCACAACACTTTGGTTTTTGATCTGGAGATACATTTTTAGGGTAAAATACTGTGGTTCTTGATCTGGAGATATATTTTTACGGCACAATACTTTGGTTTTTCACCTGGAGATACATTTTGAGGGCACAACACTTTGGTTTCTGATCTGGAGATGCATTTTTAGGGTTCAATACTTTGGTTTTTGACCTGGAGATACATTTTTAGGATACAACACTTCGTTTTTTCATCTGCAGTTGCATTTTTAGGGCACAATAGTTTGTTTTTTGACCTGGAGATGCATATTTAGGGCACAACACTTTGGTTTTTCACCTGGAGATGCATTTTTAGGGCACAACACTTTGGTTTTTCACCTGGAGATGCATTTTTAGGGTACAGTACTTTGGTTTTTGATCAGACTTGGCAGTTATCACCTATAAAAGCGGGTGGGGACGCACCATGCGCAGTCCCTTGGTGTTTTTTCTAAAAATACTGGGAAAAAAAGCACCATTCAGCAGATCTCTGTGACGTGGCCGCTGTCACGGCCGCTGGTGGATGACCCGTCCCTGAGGAGAAGGTGACACTCCCTGAATTCCCCCCAGGATGTGGCAGGAGGAGTCGCTGGGTGCGCAGGACACTGGTGACGGAAGCGGCAGCAGCTGGAGGCAGCGACCTGGGGGCGGCTGAGATTTGCTGGTGGTCGAGGGGGAACTGAACCCCCCGAGTGGAGGAAGAGGAGACGGGGACCTGGTGGAGAGAAGGAGTCTGCCAAGAGCAGCAGCGTCCAGGGAACCACAACTCGGACCAGAGAAAGCTGAGATTAGGCTGGAAAAATGCCACGTTTGGGTGTGTGACAGCAAAACCGGGATGAATTAATTGGTGATGGTGTGTGTCAGCACCAGTGTGGGCAGCAGGAGCAGGGC
>NW_010307422.1:0-44842 GCF_000700745.2 Antrostomus carolinensis | reverse complement strand
AATACAGTATTATCACAGAAAAAGGATACTATGTGCCTGATTATGCATTGACTAGCATGTCCTCACTCCAGATGAGGCTTTCAAGGCTATCATAAATAATAATTTTCGGTATCACTGAGCAACATGATTATATTGTTTTGCAAAGGCTGCAACAGTTCTGGAACACAAGCTTTTCCAGAAACATGCACACAAATTAGTGTTATACTATGTTGTGAGCTATGTTTGGGCGACTGGAGATTGACCATGTTTTCTTTTAAAAGATAAATCTTGTATATTTTGATGTGAGGCAATGTTATTCTAGTTTACATTGACCAAGCAATGCTTACAGAGTTCTAGAAATCTTTCAGTCTTCTCCTGAGGGATAAAATAAGCATTTCCATTCACTTTTAATTTCACTAGGGCTTTACTTGCTTGATATGACAACTTTTCTGTATGGATCCAGCAGCTGATGGAAGCACTCTGATTCTGTTTCCTTCTCCACCATGGGCAACAGAAAAGGAGAAGCCATTGAAAGGAATAAAAGCAGAATGGAGATGAAAATGCAAGCATATCTTATATGCTTATATCTTATAACCAAGCTGTAAAGGAATAAAAGCAGAATGGAGATGAAAATGCAAGCATATAAGAACCAAGCTGCCTCCAAAAGGACAGATAGTTTTCAAGTTGTAATGTTGTTTCTTTTTTCCATTCTAGTGCCCAAGTGCTTTTCCACAAGCTTTTCCTGGGAACGTTCAAGTACAAGGCTGTCCCAGTGGATAGCTTGCTGCTGTTGCAGTGTGAAGCTGCTCTCTGTGTGTCACTCCCATGTTTCCTTGTTTACGTGCCATAAATGATGGAGACCGTGCAGAAAGTTTGAAAGTTAATATTCCCACAGAGGGCATAACTTTTATGCCATATGGTGAATTAGCTATCAGTTGTGCAAATAATGTAGTTTTAACTGCTGTATATTTTCTGTTTTGAAAACTGTTTATTATTTGCATTACAAGGCTTGGTTAAACTTTATGTCAGTTTATTTGAGAAGATATTTTTAGAGTTTTGTAAGTAAAATGGTTACCTTACTTAGACATTGCCATGTTACAAAATACCTTTGATAGGAAAGTAATTGACAGTTAAAAAAACAGAGTGAAATCAAGCCCTTTTATTTATTTTTATTATTCACTTCACTTTTGGCTTTATCTGCTTCTAATACTATCAGTGATTATGCTGTATAATTTTAAAACAAAAATCAGCTTTACAAGGTAGTAGCGCTACCAACCTTTCTAAGCAGAACCTTGTTAGATGTCTTGCCACTTACAAACTTTTCCAGTTGTCTTAGGAAGAAGGTGAGAAAAAGGAAATCTTCACGAACCTCTGCGCATGTGTGTGTGGGAGGTGTTATTAAATTAAAAGCAAAGCTAAATCAACTGTTTAATATTACTGGCTATTTAGTAGAAATGCCAAGGAAAATACTGTGATGATGTTTTAGCCATGGTTGTTAGAAGAGATGAGCAAGGCAAGGTTTGCAGATAGAATACAGTATTTTTATTGAAAAAATCAATTATATTTTCAGAAAAAATTAACAGGCTGACTTTTGAGCCTCTTCTGAGGCTCAGCCAGTTCTGAATCAGAAGTTGACTATTTAGATCATAAATATGTGAGTTTGGGGCATCTGGAAGGAGACCAATACAATCTGCAAATGATGTACCTTAATGCCATAAAAATTACAGTTTTTGTTTAAATAACTTGTGACACCTTGCCAAAATGTAAATTTAGCAACTTGGTGACATTATTACTTGGTGCATTTTTTATAGCCACAGATGACTGAATTCCCCTACTAATACAACTTTTAACATAACATAAAATTCTAAAATTGTTTTGCTCAGGATTAAGGCTCTTTTGAAGTACATAAGTTTACTGTTCTTGTTAAACATACAACAACATGTAATTGATATGCTAACGACTGTCAAGGTTATATTGGAAGGAAAAAAGAAATCACACTTGTTTAGTAGCTGTAACTATCATGCCAGAAGATGGCACTGAAGAAATACGTAGCACATCTTAGATTTTGTAGGATCGCAGTTGTTGAATTTGTACTATGATGAGTTTTCTTTTGTGCAGCTTTATTGCTTATTAATACTGTTTTCAATTTTCATTTTCTTGCCTAAGTTTTAAATACTTTGATGTTTTCAGTTCTGGTAGGGAGCCTGGAAGCTGTCATGTTGGAGTCTACACAGAAACTGTAAAATTCTGCACTTTTATGTGCTAGATGGCAGTTTAGTCAGCTCCCTTTGGAAGTGCTTAACACTGCACTTTGATAAATCATCATGGCCTGGAACTTGGAAGATACGGATAAAATGGAAGTAATTGCTTTAGAGAAATAGAGGTGAGGTTTTGAAATAATGTGAGACAAAGCTAAACCCTAAAACTGAACAGGAACAAGTACCCAGTGAGGGTATATTAATATGGTTAGGATGGATTCTTGGTGCCTGCCCTTCATGTGTGTATTACAGTGAACTCTGTCAGTAGTTCTCTGGGTATTTTGAGAAATAGAACCAGATTTCCTTGCCACGCCTCCCTTTCTGGCACACTCCACAGCTAAAGGTAACCAAATAATGCAGTATTCAAGAAGCTGTTATAATGAAAGGTTTTATAATACATTCAGCTATAGTAATACATTCAGCTGTTATAATACAATCTTGCTGTCTGCCCTAACAGAATCTGTAATTATACTCAGGTGCTAAAACTTGTGACTGAAAACTGTGTATGTGTTACAGAACATCTGCTTTACTGTATAAAATTACTGGCATTAGAGAAGAGATTGGTGTGTGCTTTTGTTTGGCTGTTAATAAATATATGACCATGTGAAACTGAAATAAAGTCTCGGCATTATTTCATCAGGGATGTCGTGACTCAATGAAGCAAAACCAGAGATCTGTTGAAATAATGTTTTGAGCAAAGTTGGAGGGTTTTTTCGTCATGCTGAGCAGGGAACTTGCATTCTAATAATAGCAAGTGTATATGGGTCAGTTTAATAAGCATGGTTTAAAAGGGAGCTCAGTAATTTTCTCTGAGCGACTTGCCCCTCTGACCTGCTTATTTGCCAGAGCATAACATTTCACCTACCTAGCGTAAGTCCCCTCCGCAGCTGCATGCTAGCATGCCTTCCTTGGGACTTTCTTTGAGACAAACCTAATTTTCTACATAGACTAGTTCTCTCTTATGTTTTCTCTGTTGTTTGTTTGTTTTTTTAAACAAGTAAGTCATACTTAAGGTTAAGAAACCAGTCAGGGAAATTGTGTAGATGAGTTAATTTTGAGAGTTTGGAAATACGATCAACTGTCACATCATTCCAGTTCACACAAAGAGAATACAGTGCAGGTAACCAAGAGGGGGTGGGGAGGCTTGACCAAATAAATACTAAGGTTAAGAAACCAGTCAGGGTTAAAAGTGATAAAACCTCAGTAACTTGAAAGCCTTCTGTAAGGGAATTATTCTGTAGCTGCTAATTTTTAAATTTGTTTTCCCACTGTGAGAATTAAATGGAGGATTGTTTCATAAAAAAGAAGATGCCCCATAGAATTTTTCTGTAAACGGAAAGACAGTCTTGTGTTTTGGAATATGGTATTTGTATTGAAGCACACAAAACAATCATTCTTTTCAATGTTAGTGAAGTGCATTCAGTAAACCCCCCGCCCTCCCACCAGTCTTACTTATCACTGGAGAGGAGAAAACAAACAGAGAAACAGCCATTTCTTAGCTACATGATGGATAAATTGTCTTTATGAGTGAATTTGTCTTTGCGAATGGTATTTTTATTTATGGAAAGGAAATGAGAAGAATATGTGATGAACAGTTTGCTCGCAAAGAGGAAAAGTGGTATTGTTTTATATATTTCATGTGAGTGTCTACAAAAGAGAGAAACAACTATTCTTCTAAAGCAGAATACTTGAGCTGCTATAATATACCTGATAGTTTGCACGTGCATTGTAAGCTTCTGTTAGAAATAGTAGTTCAGTCAGAAATTGTGTTTTGCTTTACTGTATTCAGAGAACAGTAAACTGTTCAAAACTGTACTAAGTTTAAATTTTAGTCATTTATGCATATATTTTATTTTTTCTGTCAACAATTAAAGTAAGTCAAGATTTGGAAGAAACAAATTGTCACTGTGGACTGAACTTGTTCTCCCTGAATATTGAATCATTTTTACACTGTGGGAAATTATTTAAGCTTTATTGCAGCTAATTTTGGGGGTTTTATCACTGCAAAATACTGTAAAATGAATAGCAGACTGAAATAACTGATTTGAGAGCATTTAGAATATATTGAAGGCCTTTCTATTTTATTCTACTACTAAAAAGAATAGAAAAAGTAATTTAATTTCTTATGTAAAAGAAAAAAAAAACAGGTCATTTTTCATGGGTTATGATTTAACCCTTTCAATGTTAAAGAGAAATAATGAGAGGAAAAATGACTTGTCTCAAGCTGGTAGGCACTATAACTGGGCTAGCTCTATTTTAGTGCAGCTCGAATTCTAACATGAGAAAATTGCAAAAATTTACAATTCAAAGTATGTTTCATCAGGGAGAAATTCACAGATTGTTTTGACACTCAGTTAGAAATTCAGCATGAAGATGGACGTCTCATGAAATTTGCAGCTGCTGATTGAATTTATATTTCCATAAAGGCCATCAACAGTAGCAGCCTGCAGGGGAAGTCGGGGAAAAATGACAAAAATTGTGAGGCTAGCATTTTTTCCTCAGCATTACAGTAGCAAATTACTTGTAATAAGGTCCTACACTGACCAAGATTAAAGAAAAATATAGGCAGCCAGAAGGGAATGATTTCTCAGTTTAATTGATTTGAACTAAAAATGTCTGAATTTGATATTTAAATATATGTTTAGTCATCTGTACAGTATGTAAAATGCAACTGCAGATCAAAAGTGCCCTTAAACTGAAAAATAAGATGCTTACTAGTAATTACAGAAGGTTTATCATACAGGTAATTTGATTTTATAATAAATTCCCAGGATAGAAAATGAATGATGTCAAAATGTGCAAAAGTAGGTCATCTTTATTAGGAGTGAAAATCTCATCTCTGGCAGTGCTCCCGCTCATTCATTCACACACACAGACAGGAGAGGATATGTAAGATCTGCATTTATTTTTCTGAGTAACAGCTCTCATTACATTGATAATTTAAAAAGCAAACATGCATTCACAAAAACAAGTCCATGTTGTCAAAACAATTAGTAAGAAATGTCATTGAGACAAATGGTACAATAAAATCTAACAGATTCATCTTTTATTTAGAAAGTTTTGTGTGTTACTGTCTGTTTATGTTTTCATGGAAGGAATGGGCTGGTATGGTTAAATATTTTTGAAGTGTCTTCTTTTTTCATAGGAGCAGAATCATTATTATCATCCTTGAGAGATTCTAACTCCTTTAACACCTTTGTTTCAAAGTACTTGTACATCTCAAGACTATCGAAAGTCTAATGTGTAGGTGTTTTCTTTCATCTCTGTATTAGAGATGTATGCATGTAACTCCCAATGCATAGCGAGGCGGCTGTATCCAGCAAGTTGTGTTCAGAAGCCTTTTCCTCAGTTGGTAGTCTGCATCTGTGTCATCCTGTGCTGCAGTTCTGTCATGTCTTGCAAGCTAAGGAAGGTCAACAAAATAAATTTTGAGGTCAGTAGGCACCTAAACGTTCCAGAAACTGTTAAGAGAGTTCTCTGTAACTGGGCAGTGCGGACTTGTGCTTTAGCATGGTGAGACACAAGTCATGTAGTATTGCTATCACTAAGGTTTCTTAGAATATGGAGACACTTAAGAATGAAAAAGCTTGTGTGATATCTTAATATAAAAACACAGGGATCACATATCTTAGCTGCTCAAACCAGAAAGAAATGAGTTCGATTTCTAATGAGATCAATTGAATAACTTTGCGATAATAAGAATCTCTCTGATTGTCATTCTTTCTGAAAGTTTACGTTTTAAATTGGTAAAGTGTAGCAAAATAACTATTTTTAATTTTACTTCTAAAAATTAAAATACGGTTTAGGAACCTACAAGTCTGACATACCTGGAGATGAAATTATTTGATTGTAGAGTTTGTTAAGTATCACAGCTTGTTCTTTCAGTGGTCATAAACTCCACGTATCAAACACTTGTATTATGGTTATTAGAAGCTATGCTGGTCTAAAGCGTGCTGTCCAAAGCCAGTTCTTCTTTTCTTTCGGTGGCACCATCATAAATGCTTTCACATAGAAGAAACCTTTGTATCTAGCCTTACTGGCTAGAATAGTTGTGCTTGGTGTCCTACCTTCTATTAATACAGCAAAGTACTCTAAAATCAATGGGCACACAGCTGAGTATTTAAATACTTGATGATTAGGTACTTACATACTGTGAAATATTTGCTGTTTAGTCTAAAATTTGCTTAGTTAAGGGGGGGGGGGGATTCTCTCTGACTTCCGCTTGGGCTCTCACTCTTCCAGGATTGTGGTTTCAGTTTGGGATTGTTGCTTCTCCGGGATCGTTATCTGTGAACGGGCTGGGTTTAGTCAGCAGGTGGTGGGCAGTTGCACTCTGTATCATTCATTTGTATATTTTATTACTGTTATCATTCTCTCTCCTATTCTAACATTAGGGTTTTTTAAGTTTTCTTATTCTATTTCTATTCTTATTTCTATTATTAAACTGTTCTTATCTCAACCTACAAGCCTCCTGATCCTTGCCCCCAGTCCTCTCCCCTCTCCCCTAGGGGTGAGGGGGAAGTGGGTGAACAACTGTTTTCCTCATGTTTAGGTTGGACCTCCTGGTTTCCAGTTTGTGACCATTGCCCCTTGTCCTGTCACTGGACACCACTGAGAAGAGTCTGGCCCCATCCTCCTGACACCTGCCCTTTAGATATTTATAAACACTGATGAAATCTCCCTCAACATCCTCTTCTCCAAGCTAAACAGAACCAGCTCTCTCAGCCTTTCTTCTTATGGTTGGTGCTCCAGTCCCCTAATCAACTTAGGAGCCCTGCACTGGACTCTCTTCCTGTTCTCTGGACTGCACTGGACTTCTGTTCCTTGACCTTCTTGAACTGGAGAGCCCAGAACTGGACACAATACTCCAGGTGAAGCCTCACCAGGGCAGAGTAGATGGGGACAACCTCCTTCAACCTGCTGGCCACACTTCTTTTCCTGCATGCCAGGATGCCAGTGGCCTTCTTGGCCGCGAGGGCATGTTGCTGGCTCATGGCCAGCCTGCTGTCCACCAGCAGTCCCAGGTCCTTTTCCCCAGAGCTGGTCTCCAACAGGTCAACCCCCAACCTGTACTGATAACATGGGGCTGTTCTTCCCCAGATGCAGTACTTTACACTTGCCCTTATTGAATTGCATTAGGTTTCTCTCTCTCCAACTCTCAAGCCTGTCCAGGTCTCACTGGATGGCAGCACGGCCTCCTGGTGTGTCAGCGACTCCTCCCAGCTTTGTATCATCAGCAAACTTGCTGAGGGTACACTCTGTCCCTTCACTAAGGTCATTGACAAATATATTGAGTAGGGCTGGACCCAGTACCCACCCCTGGGGAACACCACTAGCCACAGGCCTCCAACTAGACTCTGCCCCACTGGCCACAACTCTCTGAGCTCTGTCCTTCAGCCCATTCCCAATCCATCTCCACTGGCCAGTCAGCCAAACCAAACTTCTTAAGCTTGGCTGTGCAGATGCCATAGGAGACAGTGTCAAAAGCTTTGCTTAAGTCAAGGTAGACCACATCTACTGCCCACCCCTCATCTATCCAGCTAGTTGTACCATTGTAAAAGGCTATCAGATTGGTCAAGCATGACTTCCCCTTGGTTAATCCATGTTGACTGTTCCCAGTAACCCTCTTTTCCTCAATATGCTTTGAGAAGGTGCCAAGAACAAGCTGTTCCATCACCTTTCCAGGGATGGAGGTGAGGCTGACCAGCCTGTAGTTACCCAGGTCATCTTCTTGCCCTCAAAAGACAAGTTACTTTAGCTAACCTTCATTTTCTTCAGCACAGATGCACTCTTGTTTTCACTGTGGCTGAAATACATTAGCATTCTCCCCTATACTCTGCAATGAAAAGCAAACACAATAAAGTAGTAGTACTAGTATTCTTTAGTCCTTCAAGTGCTATGCACAGTATTAGCTGTAATTGTGTTCAGACTTTGTATAAAACTGACTTTTCTTTGCAAATCTCAAACCTGTAATCCTTTTGTGAAATTTATTAAAACTTACTAAAAAACAGAAACAGCATTAGCTCCTTGAGAGTGTATGTGCAGCTAGCTCTAATAATTCTGTTTATTCTTAAAAAGATGGAAATGGTAAATCAGCATTTGTAAGTGATTTATAATTGAAATATAATTAATCATCCAAACCAGACTGTAACACTACTGTGCTGGGTCATATTGCTTAATTGATGTTCTCCACAGCTGTAACTTTCTTTTCATTTAATTTAATTTACAATTCATACCCTTGCTGTCATTTGCCCATTTCTCTTCCTTGCATGACTGCCTTTTTGTTTATCTTCCCGCATTATGTTTTTATTTATAGAGTACAAGTTATTGTATACTTTCTATCTGCTTGCTAAATTCCCTTTAAACATGCTAAATCCCCATTTTAAGCTGTTTTTCATACATTTACAGAAATATTCGGTCCATCATCCCTGGATTTATTCACATTTTGACAGTAATTGCTATAAAACTGTTTCTTGAATCTGATAGACCAAAACGAACCAAAAGAACAGTTGGGAGAAAGCTTCTGCGTGCCAAAGCACTGAGCATCCATCACCTCTCCAAGGAAGTGGCATTTGTACTAGTATCATTTACACTTTTTTTTTTTATTATTTTTTCAAAAATAATGTAGTGTTGCATATTTCTGATGAGCTTATTGCAGATTCATTTACAAAACAGTGGTTCTCTGTAAAGGTGTAGTAACTGTTGGGCTTCATGCTGCTTTCATGAGGTGGAAGGCAGGAGGCGTTTCAGTGAGCAGGGAACAGGAACTGGTGTTGGTGCACCCTGCTGCCAGATGAAGGGAGCTCAGAATGACAGTGGTCATTTAGCAGAGGGTTTTTCAGCCTCTGTCCACTGAAGGAACTTGCTTCCTGGACAAACTGCAATAGAGGGTATTTTTATTTGGGTTAACCACCACAGTCTCAGATATAGCAGGTTTTCAAAATGCAAGTTTTGTGAAAACATATAAAAGCCAGGGGCTCTGATCCCTTAGGAAGTTATTGGTTCAGCATTTTCAGATTATTAAATTTGTCCCTCCCAAAAAAAAGTGCAAAACACAGAATGCCTTTCTTTCATATTTATGATACAGATGTAGGTGAATACATATTGACTGCTCAGCTGCTCATAATTGTTCATAACATTCTAATTTTATTAGAATAAACTGTGTAGCGTTAGAGAAACACGGTTGCAATGTCTCTTCTAACTAGCTTGAATGTCCTACAGTGACAAAAAATAATATATTAAAAAAGTCAAATTGCATACAGAGAAGAGTGAGAAACTGACCCCCAGAAATAAGAATGAGTATGTTTAAATTAATTTTGTCCTTACATTTAGAAAATGTTAATCTGTGCAATTCAAGTAGAGTACAGTTTTCACATACTTAGTAAGACGTGAAATGAGTGTCAAGGCAGACTTCTTCCCTAGAGGGCTTTCAAGCTGAACTCACAAGGGTACTTCCATAAGTTCAATAGTACCTCCTATTGCTTTTACTGTAAATAATACTGCTAAAAAGATAATGTGTGTTTAATTGTTAGAGGAGTATGCATAGTAAAACCTTAATAAGGTGTGGCTTTGCACTGTGGTCACCTAAACTAAGGATTTATGGTTAAACCTCTGCCATTTATCTTGTTCTGCCTGCATACTACTTTATCAGATAGCAAGTTATGAAGTGATCTTTTCTCACTGAGAATTGAGCCATATTTTCAGGATACCTCTTAGGTTTTTGAGGAAATACATGATGTACTGTGTCATACATGTATAGTGGTATTTTATAAAAACCAAATAAAATAATAGTTCATTTTTAAAATACAAAAGGAAAAAAGACCTATCACTGATTAATGGTTGTGTCGGTTTTCCTCTCTTTCCTTTCTCTTTGGCCTCATTAACAGAAGTTTTGCATGTATTAGTTTTTTGGGACTTGTACTTATCTTTTCAACACGCGAGTCAGAGTTCAGTAACAACTACCAGTTTGTCAGAGAGCATTTGCATGTATGTATAGAAACTCTGAAACCATCCTCTTAGTCATTAGCTGCCTGAGAAGCAGTTGTGAATAAAAACAACTTTGAGATGTTTCTGGACAAGTACCTGTTGAGAGACTTTTACTAGGACAGCTATTTGTAGTATATGTGGCTCTTGACCATTTCTTTAGGAATGACATACTCAAAATTAAATAATTGTAATAATCACTTTTTTGGTCTCTGTGACAGTAAAATATTTTTCAATATATATGAGCCCTGTATGCACACTGATTGCTAATCTTTTGTGAAATAATGGGCAAAAGCTGTAACAAATATTTAATACAGTTATTCAGACTTCAGGTTCTGCCTTCCTGTTCTTTTCCTTCTGCATTTACAATACATATTTTTGGTTTTCTTACAGGATTGACTTCCCAGTGTGTGGCATGGAGTGTTATGTTCTGTTTGCATATTGTAGATGTAATTGAGTTTGTATGCTTTTATCTGCTTACCCAGTTATAATGATTACAATGCAGTGAATTTGAGACTCATTTTACTTGCTGGTTTTGGCTAGAGCTAAGGGTTCAGGGATATTCATGGCGAGTGGTGAGGGGTGTTTATTATTTGTTCACTTATTTGGATGTAGAGAAGATACTGTAGAACATTTGGATCCAGAGAACTGTGTGGTTTCCTTGTCTTCTATTATATTTAAGGCTAGATTTAGCCTTACTGCTTGGAAGGAATTTCTGAGTCTCAAAACAAATATCCTGTTTTGTTTTATAATCCCTTTAGCCCTAAACTCACTGACAAAATAACTGTATACCAGAGAGAGAGGTTGTATCTTACTGCTAATCAACTATACTTCTTTGAGAACAGTGTGATTTTTTTTTCTTTCTTTTTTTTCTCCTTCAGCAACACAGGCTTTCAAGACAACAAACAGTATGTTTTGATCCTTATCCATAACCTAGATTTTTAAGGTATTGGCATATCTGTAATGGTTCCCATATCCTCAGGAACAATGATGGCATCCACATCCTCAAGAACAATGACATTAAAGATTATTTCTAACATAAAAGCATTTGCCAGATTTCTAGACAACTAAACATGGACTATGTAAACAATGAACAAACGCAACCCAGCATTCAATGTCAGCAGTAGCCATATTTTAATCAAATGATTTCTGCCACACCAGATCCAGTAAACTAACACCTCAATTGTTAGTTTAGATGCATCTATAGGAACTGGTGCCACATCATTGGTTTGGCATGTAGATCTTAACCCAGACCCCACAAGATGGCTTTTATAGATTTATACTGAAAAACTATCTGACCTACTATAATTTAGAGCCCTCTCAGCCTAAAGACTGTATTTTGGGACCATCTTGGGTCAGGTTCATGGGTGCTATGGGGAAGGATTTCAAAGCAGTATTCAACAACAATGGAAAGAATGTATGTAGTGTGACGTTAGACTGCCACACTGGTGGTAAGTGAAGCTTTTCTCCTTCTACATGCAGATGTTTCAATCAGATGTTTTACTAATTATGTCTTGGACTTGATGATCTTAAAGGATTTTTCCTACTAAAATTATTCTGTAATTCTATTCTGTGATTCACATCTGTCTGTATACCGAAAACATTATTTTCTACTAGCCTCTAAATTGTTGTGTTATATTCTCAATGCATTTTTATGTATGTGTGTATGTGCATGTATATGTATTTTAAAACTTTCCATCACTGAGGTGATTCCATTCAGAGATGGGTAAAGTGATGCTGGCACACACAGTGCATGGTTTGCACTGAGTATTTTGCAAAGTTGCAAAAGTTTCTGAGTGATCTGAACAGTGCCTTTTATTTTTTATTTTTTTTGTACAAATATTTAATATTTTCTCTATTTCTGGCTGTGGCTTGATATCATTAAACTTAATAGAAAACTCATTGACTTTTGTGTGTGTGTTTTGGCTTTATTTATCTTAAAAACACTGGATTGTTCTCTGTAGAACATGTGCAAGACCAAAGTAAAAAGTGATGTCTTCCATTAATGATTTGCTAGAATATTCTGCAGATTTTTTACAATATTTGTAAAACAGAAGTATATTATTTAAATAAAACATTTATTGTAAAGTTTTTTGAAAACTTGAGCTTTCCATAGCAAAAGTTGTTTTAATTTAGAAAAAATACTTGTTTATACTTAAGGAAACAGGTAAGAGACATTTAAATACAGCTGGCCATAATCCAGATAGAAATTGTTGAACTTTTTGCACTTGGAACAATCAGACAAAAATATGGTTTGAAATTTAGAGATAACAGTTTGAAAGTGAAAGTGGGACACCTGTATTTTAGTGTTTGGAATTTCTTGATTCCCTAATCATTAATTTAAAATTACGCCTGGGAGACTATTCCTGCTAACTTTTGCTTGAAGTTTGAATTGAGGAATGTTCTGAAGATCACCTTAAAGGACTTCGTTCTAAAATGTCCTAAGTTCTTTCTGTGAAGATGACTTTACTAACATTGATACGGTACTCTGTGGTTGGTCTTAGCAAACTGAATGGAGGGAGCAGTGTATTGAGAAAACACCTGATTTCAGTGTGGTCTACTGTTGTAAATTACCTTAGGAAAACAGTTAATGAAATGGTTACTAGCATTACTGTAACCTATATTACATGTAATGTTATTGTACTTTTTTTTTCCTCTGAAAGCATAATGAGGCAATGGGTCATAAACAATATGTTATGTGTATGCATATGTGTGTGTGTATACATTCAATATATCAATAACTGCATATATGCAATGGAGTGGTTAGGCAAAAATGTAATTAGTGTGAACAAATGACGTGCATAAGCATAGGCTTTTTGATTTAAAAGGAAAAAAAAATCTGCCATTTCTGTCAAACTGCAAAATTTTAATATGCATAACCGTTTTTAACTGCAAAATGGAATCAAGTTGCCCCCTGTACACTCTAGATGTCTGACAGCTGTTATACAAGTGGGTTGACTTTTCAGAGGACTGAGGGATAAGCTTGTTCTGTATTAAGCAAAGCACAAAATATATCCATCCAAAGAAGCTAACAGTGTCAGAATCATTCTGGTCAGCAGACAGAAGATACAAATTGGTGTACAAAAGCAGAATTAATCCATATAGGCGTGGTTACCCTGCATTATTACTTGGGTTGGGTTGGGGCAGGACTGAGTTGTTGCCTGTTCGGAAGGCACTGTTCTAAGTCGTTCTTGTTTATAGTATGGAAAATAGGCAGAATTTCTTGGTATAACAGGATAAGGTGTTTAATTTCCTTACAGTCATACATGACTACAGCAAGAATGATACTGAGCAGTTTTTCCTGTTACATATGCATGTGAATAATTTTCCTGCGCTAAGGAAATATTTTTCTCAGAAATAAAGAATTTTGCTCTTGTTTCAAGGAATGATATACAGTATTCCTTCTGGACATAGTTTCTTTGTGTTTTGTTTGCTTGCTGAGTACATTTACATTGTGATAGATCAATTGGTAGTTAGTAGGCCTTGTTTGCAAAAACTTTGTAGGTTAGCATATGCTTATAGGAAGGGCTTACAGGATGGCACTGAGAGTCACATGTGTTAAGTTGACATCCTGATTACCATTTGGGTCAAAATCAGGCTGACCACACTATAAGCCCATGTTGGTCACATTTACAAGAGAACTTCTCCAGAGGACCAAGAGTCCATCCTAGAGAAACTTTGGAGATGACTTATATACAGATCCCTTTTCCTAGGAAACTGACAGTGAATCCTGTCTCAATGGGGAAAGTCCTTGTCCATGGAAATGTCAGAGGAGAAGCAAAGTCTTTTGTGGCAGCATCAGATGTGCTGCTATTATGTTAATACTCATTTCTGCCAAAAGATAGGATGTTGGGACATGTCTCTGGCAAAGCTAGAACTCTCCTCATCTAAATCTGTGTTTAAACTACTTACACTGTAGGGGTTTTTTAAGGTACATTGTCCAGAGGCTGCAGTGAATGTATATGCTGTTTGGGGTTATGTTACCTGCTGGGGCTGAAATCTGGAAGACTGTCAGAGATAAGGTGGGAGAAATTATCAGAGCTTTGAATTTGCTGTGACTGGACTTTATGGGTTGAAAATAAACTCTCAAAACTATCTTGGCTCTCTTCAGCTCTGTTGCGGCTTGAGCCTACCCTTAATTTTTTTGTACCATGTCAAACCCATTGTTAGTGGGATACAAATAATATTTAATGAATTGTATTGTCAAAATCTGTTAATCAAGTGAATTAAACATGGCAAACTGTTTCCACTTTATTGGACATGAGTTATAAATGCTGTAGAAAATCAGAGCAAGGTAGGAACAATTATTTTGGTACACGGCATGGGATAGTGGGAACAGCAATTAATACAAAATAACAAATAATACTAAGATGGTATGGCTATGATGCTGGCATTGTCAAAGCATGATTTTTGATCCTGAGTGCCTGGTACTTATTCGGCACTTACCAAGTTTAATATTGCTTTCTCCTGCATCACTGTAAAACTGGAAGTCACTGATCCTGGTTCTTTTGAGGTTAATGGAAGTCAGAACCATAGAACAAAGCAGCCTATGGCCTTACTTGCTGTTCTTAAAAGTTGAAATGAGTTTCTAATATGATTTTTTTAAAGCATAAAGAGTTTTAGATGACTTCAAGATTATGAATTATTGGAGAAAATATAACTACATGAGTTAGTGATAGATGTTAGGTACTAATATTAAACTTTTTGGTTTTTATTTTAGACCACTGTATTGTTTTATTATATGAATAAATATAATGAACTATTGAAAGTTAGTAATTTGTGACTCAGCAAAAATTAATTTACATCATAGTAATCTAAATTTTGAAAAAATAAATTCAGAATTCTTTGGGAGAAAAGTATTATCTGAAAATATTGATGTCTTTCCTAAGGTGAAGTTTATTACTGCAGAAATACTGGAATTCTGACCATGAAGTAACATGAAGACAGTCACCAGTGAATAGAACCCTCATCTAAAAATCTATGCAAAGGAGGGATCTAGGCTTGCACAAATCAATGTTCACCTTTGAAAGGGTTGGTTTTCTCTTTCTTCACAACATTTTTTTTTCCCTCTCCTCCAATAGAGATAAGAACTTCTTATCTTGCTCTGAAGGTGATGGGCCACTCCTGCATCCTGTAGAGAATTAATCTACTTTGCCTTGCCTCTAGAGAACTATTTCTCTGCTTTGTAGGAAGAGCTACTGATAGTTCAGCTGCTTTTCTAACTTAAGTACTGCTTCATATTTAGCAAAAACTACAGTTTGTTGAGGTGTTACCAGATAAGAGGAAGGAAATGGGGTATCCATTCCATTGAGTTTTGTAAGATATTGCTGAAAAAAAAAATAAAAATATAAACCTTTGTTTCCAGTAGGTAAAGTTTATGTTGTGTTACTGATGATAGAATAATGTACTGTTAGTAAATTAAGTACAATATAATCTCTTCAAAGTATGCAGCACTTCAGTAAATAAGTATGTTTTAAAAATGCTTGTTTTGTCACAATCTGTACAGCAGTGCTGTACAACTGAAATCTAGTCCATTTGTCTTAAATTAGCAAAGACTGTGTATTCAGTCAGTGCATTTAAAAAAAAAATATATATTTTCTCTAAGTAATTAATAAAGTGTTCCTTCCATGGACTCTGACCATGCAGACAGTGCAAATCAGGAAGCCAGTGGAGTCCTAGTCCTGAGTTCTAATGAACATCTGACATTCATTCAATTTGAATGGGAATTGTGAATTGTTGCTGTAATGTAGTAGCTCCGTGCGTGCATGTGCATGAGGGGGTGATCCCGTTTCCATCTGCTGGCTGCAAAACTTACTGATATTTTCTCGTTGGCAGGGGCTTTTGCTTAGTTCAGGTACCAGAAATGTCCCATTTCTCCTCTTACAGATCATGTGTGCCGTAATTTGTTCTAGCTGTATACTTCAGACAAACTTGTTTGGAGGTTAACAGAGAAATCTTTCAAGTAACAGTTTTGTAAACAGTGAAAATCCATCTAGAGCCACTAGAGATCTTTAAAACAGTTTATATATATTATTTCAAGAATTTAATATGGGAAATATAATAATTTGTTTATAGAACAACACAAGTTTGTGATTATTCATTATTTAACTTTATTCTGATCTGGAAGGTTCTTCAATGAGGTTTTCTTGTAGCAGATTCAGTAGCTGCAGTGGAAACAAGTGGGATGTTTCATCTGTAGAAGGGCTTTTCCTTAGAAGAAACAGAAAAATTAAATTTTCATTTTATAACATCTGTGCATATCTACAGGTAACTGTGTATTTATTGGGGAAATATAACTTGTTTTCTAGGCTTCATAGTCTATAGATAGGGCTGTAGAGATTTAGAAAATAATTTATTAAGTCATTTGCTACTCCTTCACATTTAACGTACTATTTCCCTTGCTGGCTTTGGCCACCTTTTTCTCATGCTGGCAGGCTGACTAACTTCTGTTAAACAGGCTTTTTCCCCAGGCTTTTTTAACAGATTTGCTTCAGTCGTCACACATTGATTTTCAGATAGACTGGGACAGAAAGGCTTAGAGAAAATACGTACAGTAAGAAAGTATATAAATCTAAAATGTGTAAATACTGTATCACTTGTGAAAGATCTGTCCATTACTTAGATTTCGTGGCAGTTTTGCCTGCTTGTAACTCCTGCAAATCTTGGCTACTTCAGTGTTTTGTGTAAATGATGTTATAGCTGAGTATTCTATGTGAGTATTCTGTACATCTGTTAAATTCTTTTTGAAGTAATCTACTTTTTGTTTTATGAGTTATTGCTGGGTATTTTGTGGGTATATTGTGTTTTATATCGTCACAACTTGAAATATTAATGGTTCTTCTATGTTTCTAAGATCTAGTGGTCACATGAAAATTAGGTCAATTTTAAAGTTAAAACTGTAAATAGTGGTTCTTACATTGCTATTTGTAGTTGCTTCAGAGATATACACTCACAAGTGAAGTTTCTTGAGCTGCAGTAGCAAAGACCACAGTATTTATTTGAAAATGTGGGAATTAATCAATCAATATAAAGCAAAATAGGCAATATTTTTAGTATTAAAAAATACTTATCTAAACTGTAAAATGCTTTAATTTCTTCTAAAGAGACCTCACTGTGATCTTCAATAGAAAAGTCTATATAAATTATTTGTCAGTGGTGGTCTGCCAGAAGAAACTTAGGGAACAGTGCCAATGAGACACTTTAAGTTAATTAGTGTCATGTGTGTATCATAAATGCAGAGAGCCTTAAAAGCCACCAGCACTACTGTGTGATGATTCTTCAAAATAATTTTTTTTTTTTTAAATTATTTTGAGTTTGGCTCTACAGTGTGATTTGACTGTGGGATCTGGAGGATGAATTTTTTACATGTGTCTTATGAAAGCTTGAAGCAGAGTAAAAAGTGGTGCATTTTGTTAAAAGTAGATTAGTTAAAAATGTTTTGTTTGGGAATGCATAAAGATACAATGTTAATCACAAGTCGTGGTAGCAGGTAGAAAAATAGATTTTGTTGCTTTTGCTTATGTCGGTTTACTTGGACTATGCTACCTGTGTAGGACTCAAATTATGGACCTTTTTAAAGAACTTTTTAAAAGGTGCTGTGCTAACAGTAAAATCTAGTGACTTTTCAACAGTGGAGAAGAGTGTTAATTCTGAGGCTTATACAGGATCAGACAGATCTTCAGCTTTTTTGGAAATCTTCTGAATGGGAAGAAAGTAAATTCTGTTGTGGTTTTTTTTTTTCTTTGTAGAGAAAGGATTTAAGAAATGCAATTGTCCATGGTATTGTTGAAAGGAAATTATTTTAAAGCAAGTGTATGAACTACAGTATCTTCAGTGTGTAGGTGTAGTGGACTTACAAAACAAATCAGTATAAATCATGTATCTTTCAACACTGATTAAAAATATCTAATTTTGGAGATGATAGTATGCTACACTGTTGTCTTTGCCCAATGACAGATCTGAAATGGTAAAAATGTTGCATTGCTTAAAAGTAAAAATAAATATTTTAAAACTAAAGAAGGTATTTAGAAATGGAGTTGCAGTTTCTATACAACTTCTTATTTTACTGTACTATATACTTAATAAAAAAGCAATAATATGCAGTTTAGCTGTTAGCCAGAGATGGGTGAATTGTAACTCCTGACTGCTATCAGTTTTAAAATGACTTCATTGAAATACTTGTTGAAAGCATACTGAAGGAATGAACTGCATTAATCACATCATTATGAAAGAAAAATACTTTATGCAGGGGTTTTTTGCAGGTTTCTTTGTGTTTCCTCAAAATGTCAAATTTCACCATATCAGCCTCCGTATCAGAAAAAGCTGGAGGAAAAGGCTGGGCAATGCTTTTAGGTTTATTTTCCCTGTGAGGGATGGGGAACTTGCACAGTTCCAGTATCTGCTAACTTAAAAAGCAAATTAAAGTAGCATGATACCTGACATTCATTCTGCTTTGTGCTGCATCACTGGCTGAACCTTAATTCTCCCTCTTTGGCGTTAGCAGGATCTGTGGATGGGGTGTAGACCCTAATTCTCCACACTGGCTCTCCTTTCAGTACAAATGCATCCTATTGGAGAGTTGCCTACTGGTTTTTGGTTTTTAACATAGAAAATATTTAGTTTGCAAGCACATGTGAAAAGTCTCACGTGCACAGAGCAGTTGCCAGTGATTGAAGGCGATGTGGCCTGACCACTTGACAAAGATAACCGGTGACCTTTCAGTGCTCATTTTTGACTCAAGAACAGCATCAAGTTTCTGATCCCTCAGCAGCAATGGTATGGAAGATAGTCAAGTGAAGGGAAAAACAGTTTAAAGAAAATTGATTGACAGTTCTTCAGAGAAGCATTCTCAAACAGAGGGATACACTAATGTGGATAACTTAGGTTGAAATATATTTGTCATTAATAATCCAAGTCAGCTGTAGAACATGCAAGCTTTTGTTAAAGTTACTGAAACATGTAGCATTTCAAATTGACATCTAGATTAGGGCTGAAAGAGTTGGGGCTGTTCAGCCTGAAAAAGAGAAGGCTCCGGGGAGATCTTATAGTGGCCTTCCAGTACCTGAAGGGGGCCTACAAGAAAGCTGGGGAGGGACTTTTCATAAGGGCTACTAATGACAAGACAAGGGGAAATGGGTTTAAACTGGAAGAGGGCAGGTTTAGATTAGATATTAGGAAGAAGTTCTTTACTGTAAGGGTGGTGAGACACTGGAACAGGTTGCCCAAGGAAGTTGTTGATGCCCCCTCCCTGGAAGTGTTCAAGGCCAGGTTGGATGAGGCTTTGAGCAACCTCATCTAGTGTAAGGTGTCCCTGCTGATGGCAGGGGGGTTAGAACCAGATGATCTTTGAGGTCCCTTCCAACCCAAACCATTGTATGATTCTATGGTTTTCGCATTATTTTAATCCTTCAATTTTGTCCTGTAGACATATTTGCACTTCTGTGAATTAAGTACAGTTCTTTCAAAACAATAAAATAATCAGCAATTTAAATATTATATAAAAATATATTTAAGTGCCTTTTTTCTTTTTTATTTCTTTTCTTTTTTTTTTTTTTTCTATAGGGCAGATTATACCAGAAAGAAGATTTGTAGAAGCAATAAATCGTCAAGCATATCAGTATGAAATGGGTGACTTTCCAACAGAATGGGAAGGTAAATCCTGAATATTTTGTTTTTATTTCAAGAAATTTTGCCATTGAATGTAGAGGCATTATTTTTAATGGAAGGCCTGACTGTGTGAATAGGTTGTCTGTTATCTTTCATTTTGAGTAATGCAGGCTTTTGTTTAACAGTATAGCTATTACCTGAAAGTAACCCCTTTACAAATAGGACAAATTAAGTTTAGGAAATCAGTACTTAATAAAAATGTAAATAAAGCCTGTATGATCATGACTTTCTCCTATTAATGTGAAAATACTTATGCCTGAGGGGGATCTGATAGAATAACTAAAACTAAATATGTTAAACTTCCTAATTATGCCTTCACTGCAGTGTTAATTTGTATGTCAGTTGAATTATTGGTGGCACAGTGGTGGGCCTTTTATTTTTTTTTTTTTCAATAGTGGTATTTGGTTTCCTATACTCTTCCTTGCACAATCTTGTAGGAAGTTGGCAAACTGTTAATAATTACCTATTTTTTCCCACTGCTACTAATGAAAATGTCTGAAAATTTGGGAAATAATAAAGAATTAAAGGAGGTTAGAGAAATTCCTTAGGATTAGCTGAGCAGCCCCTGGGGAAAGAGAGAAAGCAGAGAGGGAGTATGTTGGTCCTTGAGAATGTAGGACCTTGAGCCAAGTGTGGGGTTAAACATGGCTTAATACCCAGGATGCTCTAGCATAATCGAGGAACCCCTGAAATAGTACATAGAGTCTATCCATCATTCAGCATGCTTTTTAGGGAGAGTAATATCCAGGCATCTCCCTGAAGCTGGCAGGCTTAAAGCAAAAAAACTTTAGTTAAGCAGTATGTAGTTAAACTATGGAATTTCTTGTCATTTAATATTCTGCTTGCTGGAAGTTTACATGAGTTCAAAAAGGAATTAAAATAATTAATGGAAGAAAAATCCTCATACACAGACGTTATTGTGGGTTAATTTGTCAGTGAGTTGCAAATTAATGGAGGCTACAGTGTGTTTTGAGGAAATATTACAATATACTTGCTTTATCTCATTTTCGTTCCTTTGCACTAACTGTTGACCCCTGAGGGAGATGATGCCGGTCTATGAAAAGACTTTGGTCCCATTATATCCCTTCATGGAGTCAGCAGAGAAATGTCAAATGTTCCCATCTTGCACTTTATCATTGTCATTACACTGATTCCTACGATTTTTTTGATGATCAACTCAAACACCTTAAAGGTGTTTCAACCCAATTAGCAGCATTTGCGAACTGTGGTGAAACCACAGTGTCAACAGCTTCTGTCTTCTACTGCCACAGTACCCATAGTTGGCTGGCAAGTCTTAATTTGGTTGCTTCTCATTCTTTATCGGTCCGAGATAGAATCATAGAATCGTTTTGATTGGAAAAGACCTTTAAGATCATTGAGTCCAGCCATTAACCTAGCTCTGACAAGTCAGCCACTGAACCACGTCCCTAAGCACTGCATCTACATGTCTTTTAAATACCTCCAGGAGTGGTAACTCCACCACTTTCTTCGACAGCCTGTTCCAATGTTTGACAACACTTTTGGTGAAGAAATTTTTCCTAATATCCAGTCTAAACCTCCCCTGGTTTCCTCATGTCCTATTGCTTGTTACTTAGGAGAAGAGACTGACTCCCATCTCGCTACAGCCTCCTTTCAGGTAGTTGCAGAGTGGTAAGTTCTCACCTCAGCCTCCTTTTCTCCTGGTTAAACAATCCCAGTTCCCTCAGCCACTCCTCATAAGGCTTGTGCTCTAGACTTTTCACCAGCTTCGTTGACATTCAGGAGATAGCCATCTTCTGAAGCAGAGCAGCAGCCTTGTAGGCTTATCCTTACTAAATCATCTGGTGCTTGAATGGATATCTACCATCTACCAACTTTCTGAAGGCCTGTTTCCCCATCCAAAAGTTCTCCAGCCATTGCTGGTCATCTTTGGTCTGTTTGACTGTCATGCAATCACTCTGCACCACAAACGTTGATAAGCATATGTAATACCTCAGGTAACTGCTCTGCTGTGAATGAATTCTCATCTAAGACCTGCTGCTGCCTTTTGAGAGTCAGAAAATGCAATCCACTAGTCTCTTCCTGCACTTGGTTGGAATTAACAGGAAACAACATGGACAATCAGACTGTCTCAGATGGATGTGAGCTAATCACCCTTTCATAAAGAGTCTCTTAGACCGATTCAACCAACTTGCTGTATGAACCTGTTCCTTAGGACTTCTGGAATCAGTGTAGCACTAATAAGCCAGCACTCTATCTCTCTTCAGAAACCTTAGCACAAATCCATGTGATTTGACAGTGTCAAGTACAGCTGTTTGGAAGGATGCTTTTGGCAAGCAACAATACAGGGACCCTGGAATCAAGGGTCAGGTGCCCTACAGTATGGACTTGCCTAAAAAGTTGCAGCTGGCGGGCCTGAGGTGCACTTTTGCAAGTCAAGGCATCTCATTCAGGTTTGTTTTAAAGACATGACAATTGGCCAGTCCCATTTTTATGAGCTGCATTTACACTTTTAACATTTAACTTCCTCATCTTTGTAACTGCATTTTTTTCCTTTGTGATTTTTTGTCAGCACCAAATAGAAAGAATTCACAGAGAACAGGAAAATCTACAGTATGCAGATAGGTAACTGTTTTCCTCTTAAGTACTGAATTTCTCTAGAAACAGAAAGAAAAGATACACATATCTGTTTTTCTCCTGTGCATTCCTTAAGCAGAATGGGTGTGTAGTGCATGTTTCTGATAAAGTGTGGGAATTACACAAAAAAAGGCTAACCTGTAAGTTTTTTAAACATTGCAAACAGTTTTGTGGAAGTGTAGCATAACCTTAAGAAGCCCAAACTGGTGCTTTTTCTGTAGGTATAGAGGCTGTTGAGGGAACTGTTGTGCCTCTGCTGTATATTGAGGTGAGAATTAGGGATGTGGAATACTCTGAAGTTCAGTTCATCACTACTTCTTTTCTACCTCCTGTAAAATGAAAAATTCTTAGCGAGTAAGAAATGTGAAAGAATTGAAAGAGTGGAGAATTCAAATGATACTAGAGAAGCCCCTTACATGAGTGAGAACAGTTTGGTACAAGGTTTTTAGGCTGTCATTGCTGAAAGGTTCATTAAATTCTATCCCTATTTTTTTCCTTTTCAGGATTGGTCTAGAAGTTTTCCAGGCCCACAAGACATGTGCTGAACTTTCACTCTGTATCTTCTGTCCAGACTCTTGAAAATTTCCCAATGCATTCTTTCTGTGGGTGTTCACATTATTATTCATGCTATTGTGGATGCTGATCATTCCAGCAAATAGCCTGAGAATTTGCAGAAGGATTTCTAAAATACTTGCTGTTTTCTCTAAAAAGTAAAAGGTTAATATAAGGTTAGAAGGCTGTATAGTACTTCCTACTTCTGTTTTTTCTTTACTCTTGGAAATTTTTTTTATTTTTAGTGTTCTAAATCCTCTCTGCTGGGCATATACTTACATCTCCAGGGGCCTCCTCTCCTACTCCTGTGTATGCACTTTGACATCTGCAGCCTCTCCGCTTCAGTTTGGCTGGTTTCCGCAATAGAGTCTCCTTGCCTAGCCTTCTCAGGCTTTTCGCTTTAAGGACTGTGCTAAAGTTTCTGTTGCCTTCTTTCCTCTCCTTTTTCTTGGGTTCTGCAGAGAGCTGCTTTCACCTGTGCTGTCTTTGTTCTACCAGGACTGTTTTTTCACTTGTAGATGATCCTTAATGGCCACCTGAGTTAAAAACAGTCATCCCAGCACCCTTTCCCTCTCCTTTTTTTACATCACACAGTGTGACTAGAAAAGAAACCTCTTGGCACTGTGTTTATCAAGTTATGAACATGTAATGAGGTAACCGACACCGAGTAGAAAGCTATAAAACAAGCAGATAAACCAATCATCCAGATTACAGACTCAACCTGTGCGAGCTGTTCCTTGGACTCCAGGGAGGATGTCTATGTATTATTCCTAAATTTACTGAATACAGGGATGAGAGCTTGCTCCTGAAGGGTTTGCCTGTTAGTTTTTAGGGCTCCACAGGTTTAAATTTCCTAAATTCTCAAACCTGTGAGTTTTATAAAAATTCTGAATGTCCATTAAAGGCTTTTGTAAAACTGAAACATGCTCAATATTAATAGAAACATAATCCCTTGTGTTCTCCTTAGTCTTAGTGTTAGCTATCAGAAAATTAAGTCGATTTTTTCATTTTAAAAATCTGAAACTGTGTTTCCTTTTGTACTATCATTTTGATTTTAGAATATAATACAGATGCACAATACAAATACTACCTGGGTTTTTTTAGGTGAAGCCTCTTATATTTTACTACAAAGTGGGAGTGCATATTTTTTCCTAGGCAATATGGGTGCACACAACTGATAACCTTTCTGTAATGTTAGTTCTGAATGTTCATCTACTGTAGAATGTGTAATTTACTTCCTCAGGACATGTCAATAGTGCTCCTGAGAGGAGATCAGTAATTTTACATACCTAGAGAGATTCATAAGATTGTATGCTTCATGCAGCATTTTATTGCCTATCTACTCCTAGTATTTTTTTTTCTTCTTTCTTGGTAACATTTAGTGATTAATGGGGGAGTCTTGCATGCTCACTTTTACGCTCATTACAGTGCATTATGTTCCAGTAGGAGTCTTAAAGTTCAATGATAATCTCATACATGCTAATAAGAATGCAAATGAGTGCTGATGAAAGAATTTGAGAGTCTCAAGTGTCCAGCTATCTGTTGAAATTCCTTTTAGACAAAAGTAGCATTACAGTGAGTACCGAATGCAGGAAGTGCCATTCAGATAAAATTAGAAGCAGCAGCATAATTAGTTTCAAATGGAGGCAATAGTTCATTTTGCCAAAGCTTTGCGGGGCAGGAAATCATGTTCTGGTTGGACTTAGTACATACGTGTTACCTTCTCCACTTTACCAGATTTAAAATGTCTTGGATGACATTGGTGAGGGCATTTTGTTTTTGTAGGGAACTGGAGTGTTCATGTGGAAATCTTTTCAAGCAATAACTGTCACTGGACACTTTTTATTTAAGTGTATGCATGTGTGCATAATGATATTCAATTAATACATAATAAAGCACCAACCTACCTTGTTTACATCAACAAATATTTAACTATGGTATAAATCTGTCCGTTAATTTAAACCTGCATTGATGAAAAGTATAATGGAGAACACAAAGAAAGGCAGGAAAGCTAAACTGTATACACTGACTATATTTTTCAAAGATAATGCAAAATGTTTTAATTTGGAGATATAATTTCCTTGGACTTTGTTAAAATTAGTGCTAACTCAATAGTAAATCACTAGTTATATTTTTGCATACATTCATTCTTCCTTTAATTGTAACCATTAATTTCTCTTATGCTTGAGTTATGCACTGGTTTTTTGAACTTTGTGTTGGATGGTCAAAATATTGTTGATACATTAGAAAAAATTGGGAGGCTTTTTGAATTTTTTTATCTTAAAAAAATAAAAAAAAAAAGAAAACTGGTGGAAATAAAATGCATTAGAGTCTTCCCATTTTTCTCTCCAAAGACTGAGGAGTGGTCAGGTGAATTACTAGAAAAATGTATAGCTTTTGAAAGACTGGTAAAACTGTTAGATGCTAAAGTACAATATGCTAAAATATACTCAATTCAGATGATGTTTTCGTTGCTTTTATCTTGTTATGTATCTTGAGCTGTGCTTTACTTCGAATATTTCAGAACTGGATTTGCACAGAGGGAATATTATATATTAAATCTAACTAACTTAATCTGTAGCTATAAAGATACTGTAGTAAATTTTGTTAGTGTATTTCTCCCTCAGCTACATAGCAGTGAAGGAATCTTTCATTAAGTAGTTATTTTCTAATACAGCTCATTAGAGTTGTTAAAATGAGTTTACCTGTACTTGTTTAGAAAATAGTATCAAATTTTTGTGTCAGCAAGTTTTATTTAGGGTTAAACTGAAAAAGATTTGTAGTTCTAACATTTTTTAGGTAGAAGGAAGTTTGATAGCTCCTGTAAAACCATGCATTCAAATGCTTGTCGTAGCTGGAAAGAAAAATAGCACAATGTGTAACTGTGTGCGTTATTTTTGTATTTAAACAGATACAGTCAGATAATGGAATGTTTGATGTGAGAAATATTCCGACATTAAGGATTGTTTTGTTGCTTTTTAAGTGTTGGTACTAATTGAGATCTACTAATGAACAAAAATGTGTTGTGTAATGTTCCTTGCTTCACAGCTTCTATTCGCAGGACGTGTCATTGTGTTACCCTTCACTGTTCTGTCTGTCGCTTGTTAAACTGAGGCAGATAATTAAATGATAAAATCTTTTAATAGAAGTATTCCATTCATCTGAAAATCATTAATCAAATAACTGCCTGGAAGTCCTGTCTGCTATTGAAAGAAAATCTATTGTATCTGTATTTCAGCAGTAGTTTCTAAGTGCAGCCTAATCTTCGTAGGATTTCAAATTTTAAGACTTTTTCTTAAAGAGTCACTAATTGTAAATGCAGCTGATGTTTTAGGAAAATACTGTTTTTTTTTCAAAAAAATTAAGCCATTTTTAGGTGCAGAGAGCTGTGGAATTGAAACCAGTGGTACTGTATTTCCATGTGACAGAAGCAAGGAAGGCATGGCAAGTCAGAAAATGATACTTTTTTGAGAGTAATCCCTTAAATTTTGAAGGTTTAAAACTATTTTTTACGAAACATTTTAAACTACTATTTCTTCCTTGGAATTGAAACCAGTGGTACTGTATTTCCACGTGACAGAAGCAAGGAAGGCATGGCAAGGCAGAAAATGATACTTTTTTGAGAGTAATCCCTTAAATTTTGAAGGTTTAAAACTATTTTTTACGAAACATTTTAAACTACTATTTCTTCCTTTTCTTTCCAGCTGTATCTTTTATTGATTAGTGTCTAGTATACATACTTCACTTTGCCTGATATCTCTACCATTTTCTTGCTTTTCTGGATGATGTTGGGAGTGTTGCGAAGTACAGACAAAGGTGACCTCTGCCAGGAGGAAAGGCCTGTGTGCTATGGTTTCTCTGATACCATTGTTAGTCCTTTTACAAAGACTGTCTGTAAGGCTTCCAGCTGAGAAGTGCCGGTCTCAGTCATGCCAGTTTATTCTCTGATCTTGACAGATTTTGCATTTGGAAATTCTCATAAAATTTAAAAGTTTGAAAGTGTCCATGCAAAACGTTTTCTAGTTCTGTAGTAGTAATAGAAAGTCATTCAGTTGTATTTTTGTATCTTAACGGACTGCTTTTCTTTCCACTAACTTGAAACTTTTGCAGAAAGGGTGACATTGACTGTTCAGTGCTCAGTCACTTTTCCACGATGGCAAGTTTGGGTCTAATCTTTATTGGGACTAAATGACCTTTTAGAAGAGCTGGCAGGGAGTGCTTTTAAGAAAAGATGTTTGAGAATGGTGTTTAAAAGAACACATCTTCAGAAAGTGTCATCTGATAGATAAGAACCAAAACTAATACCCTGCTTCATATCATTACAGATATATTACCATTAACCTTGAGCTAAGGATGTTGGCCATGCCATCATGGCTGACTTCCAAGCTATGTAATGCCATTTTGCCTCCCTTAATTCGTTCTTACATTAATTGGAAACTATTCCTGTTAAAACCAGTTTCATAATGTTGCTGAAGCAGAGTGTTTACTGTTTTACCCTATATGTAACTGCGTTTTCAGTAGTGACGTAACATTATGACTCTGTGCAGCTTTTCGTGTTTTGGACTTGCTGTTTGACTAGTTCTCCTCAAAATACAGCACAGGTGGTATTAGTAGGTTAAAATTTGGAATAATTCCTTCTTAAAGCATTTCTGAAACTTTATAGACAGCCACCGGTCAGACCAGGAGTTTGACTGAGTGATAATGAAAATGTCTTTTTTGCTCAAATTTTCAAGCACAGTAACTAAAGTCTTAATTAGCCAAATGAACATACAAAAGAGCATATTGCCATATCTTGGCACTAGGAACTGGCTTTCCTTATGTCTATCCTTCTATTCACTACTGGCTACTTGCATTCTGCTACTTATTCGTTTGAAAAATATGAGCAGAAAAGACAATTGTCTAGAAAATATACGACCGGGTACCTACCAATTGGGCTGATTGAAAAGGCATGAAAAAATGCTGCAGTAGTGGTATTTTTAAAGAGTGATGGATATTGCCTTGTCCACAGTCAGGTAATTGGTTTCTATAAGTAATGCCTGTATTAGTTGGAGCTATCTCTAATAATTCATCGACTGAATTACGCAAGACCTGACAGAGTGCCACTTCTCTCTCTGCCGTGGGGTCCTGTTGGATTGTTACCTCCAGTCAGTCCCGCGCTAACCATCAGTGTCTGTAGAGTGGGAGTGGGGTGTAAGGCCATTGGCTTTGTACATCATGGAGAACCTGAGCCACAGGACAATTATCATGGCCACTGCTTTCATTCCTCCGCTCTTTTCCGGCATGAATTGAGAGTGATGGAAAGAGCCTTCGCACCGTTACAGCCCCACCCCCCCGATGCAGTGAGTAATCCCACACAGCCACAGGACATGGTGCAGTCAGGGCTCTGCAGCCGCTTCATCAGGTTTGGGGCTGTATCTTGCATCCCTGTAAAGGAATTCTAGCTGGCACTAACATAAATATGTTTCTGGCTTTAACAATGCCTGAGGCGTATACAGGAGTCCTTCTTCTACAGAGTGATCTAAAGCATTTCCTACTTTTCAGCAGTCACGTCATTTTTTCAGGGTGAAGCTCAGCCCTGTATAGCAAGCTCAACAGCAGGCCTGGGCCATGAGCCCTGCTTTCTAAGCCCTGTTTTGGCATCCAGGATGGTATGTAAACTGTGCCCAAGCTCTCCTTACAGAGGTGATTTATTTTTTTTTCCCCTTCCTTCTGTGAAGACTCAGAGTATTGACACGGGAAATAACATCTTGGATCTTTATATTTTAGGAAATGATATGGCTTGCCAGGTTGTGGCAAATTCTGTTGTAATTTTTTACATAAACGTTTGCTTTCTGTTACAAATGCATTGCAATTTTGCATTTTAATACTGTGATCTTTGAAATAATCAATTTGATTTTTATTTCTTTTGCAGCATGGATAAGGAAAAAAAGGAATGATCCACCCACCATAGAGGTGAGAGAGATTAAGGCTCTTGAAATTTTCAATTGTTGTAATTAAAATACAATAATTAGTTTATAGCGGACTCATCTTTTTAGTAATTTGTCACATTTGTGGGAGAACACACAGTATGTTGTTTGTTGTTAGTATGTTGTTTGTCTGACTGATGAAATTATACACAAACTAGATACCTAACACTTAAAAAAAGAGAAAAACAAATGGAAATATAAACTCTAATGTAGTTGTGCTTTTATCTACATGAATTCTTTAAGATAATCTACATAGATTCTTTAAGATAATCATAGTCAGTCAAGATTTTAATTAAATGAATTCAGATATTACTGCTATGAATTTTAAAATAGGTCCTGTATGGATGGATGCAAGATTTTTTCCATGGATGTTGACATTAAAATGCAGGTTTCAAATCCAGTTGCCAGTGGATTCACCAGTACAGGAAAACAAATTGCACTAACATTTTGCAGTGCTAATGAGGTGAAGGACTTGCAGCCATGGGGTTTTTTTTCAGTAAGGGGTTTCTAATGGAACGAAGCAGGGAAATATCCCACAGTCTTTTGTGCTGGTGAGTTTGTAAAGGGTGGAACGAGTTTGGCTGTTGATCTGTGTATACAGACATATGCACATACACTGCTTGCTCTGGATTTGTATTACAAGTTGCGAGGGACTAGCTAGGAGTGAGTTAGTAGATGAGGATGGTTTGCTACAGAAGATGCGAACTGACACCCACCGAGGCAGATTCCTACTTGACTTGCATCAGTAGGAATAACTGTGTCACATTCAGCAAAGCTGTGTTGGCAGCCAGTAAAGTTTATGTAGGTAAAACACTAAAGCAAATCAGTCCTACAAAGAAGGACCAAACAGTATTCTATATGTACTTCACTAGTATAATTATACTTATAATGAAGTTATGGTATAAGGGTTGGTGGTACATCAGTTTCAAATCAGGAGAAAAGTAGTCTCTCTTGAGACTAGACTATTTCTGAAAAAGGATGCAAAGCCCACAGATTTTGCGTTTTTGCTTTAATGACATTTTACTATCAACATCATATTGCAGTACCACAAAACAGCATTACAGTTCCTGAAGCATAAAATTCTGGAGCTGTGCCTATGTTCCTACCTTTGTGGTCTGTAATACCACTTTTTTGGATAGTTTTCCTTTTTTTTCCGTCCTTTGCCCATTGCCTTTTTTTTTTTTAATATCAAACTATATACACTACACTTCATTTATTTCTGTTCCTCTTCTCTGCTCTGTTTGCCTATCATCCTCCTTTAGTATTTTATCTTACTGATAGCACTGATGACCACATTTTGGGAACCAATGGTTTGATGAATACTGTAGGCCAACAAAATGTCATTCATAATCATCATGACGTGTCTTACTTAAGTGAGAATTAATGTGAGTTGTCCTTCCTTACACTGGTCAAGGTAGCTGGGTCATTGACACCAGCTAGGCCTGTTAGTGGTGTTCTTGATAATGTTTTGGGTTCACGCCATTCTTTCTTCCAAAAACACCTAGCTGATCTTTTTTTGTTTCCATTATAAGGCTTTCATTTTCTCACAGAAGAAATTGCTTTACATCTCTCTCTCTTTAGATTTTTTTTGGTTTTATGGAAGAATAGTCCAGTGGCTTCACAAGACAACTTGTTCAGTGTCAAGTGTTTCACTTACTTAACGGTTTCCTTCCTCCCTGTGTCCCCACCATGTTTTCCCCATTTTTGGAGGAAGTCACTTGGATTTCTGTGTGTAGTCATAACCCAAGAATGCTTTTCATTGCTTTGGTTATTTCTAATCTGACCAGTAACATAAGGCATGTTAGTGGTTGGAAGCCTTGGGTTTTTGAAGCCAGCTTCTGGAAGACTGGAAACAGTTGGCTGCCTTTTGATTTTATTACAGCTTGAAATATGCCAAGTCTCATTCTCAATTCAGTTATTATGAGGGTGATAACTCTGCAAATGAATGCAGATCAAGTGTTTTCTTATCTTGCACTTAAACATATTCTGTTCCTATGGTAATCAGGGAGTCCATATGAATAGAGAATTTTGGATCATGTCTGCACCCAGTGTAAGCATGCATGTATGTATACATATACACATAATATTTCATAACAGGTGAGCATCTGAGCTTGTGTATGTATATTTACGCATTACTATAGCGTTCTGTCGTCTGTCCCTTTATATATATTGTGTACGGTCATATATGGTTGGCTGAGGAAAATTTGTCATTACCTTTATTCCTGTGCAGCTGTAAGTTATATTTTAAACAATTTAACAAGTGATGAATAATTAAGTAGGCTATTGCATTTCTTTTTTATGTATATAGGAAACTAGATGTATGTAGCATGTTTTTGGGCAAATAGGAAATGTATCCTTGTTTAGAGAGCTTATGGTTTTAAATTAATAAAAATGTTTTAAAGGCTACAAATATTAGAAATTTTTTAGTCAAATGCTATTTTGTGGAAGCAGATTTAATAATTTATCACATTACATGCAAATTAGTTTACCTGATAAGCATGAATATTGTCAGAATTTATTAACAAAAGTTGTCTTGGGATATAGCAGTTGCTTTATAGGAATAATGTTCCATCCATGCAAATTATTTCTTTAAGAGATTATTCCCTTCCATTCTTTGAGCCAGAGTCCACTTTCAGTATGGCTCATTAACTACATCGTAAGGTAAATGTAAACATGCTGTCTTGCATACACTCCTACCTCCTGGTTTTCCTTCTGGCTACAGTTTTCACCCCTGATTTAAAATATAGCATCTTGATATTTCGGCTTTTTCACATCTCTGTTGCAAAGCAAAGAAAAAAATGCTCTTGGGAGGCAGGAGAAAAATCCTTCTCTTCAGTTTTTTGGGCTTAAGTTGCTATTCCACCACAAAAGTGGGACTCACCAAATTTAAAGATGTTAAACAATATAACACATATATGACCACTGTGGGTATGTCTCTCTTTTTATGTACCTTCCTGAATTTCAAAGTTCTGCTGATGGTAACTTCTTGAGACCTCTCAGCACTTTGTTGATAGGCAACTTTGCATGGTGTTCACAAGCTTTGCTGCATTCTACATATCCTGTTTTCATTCTGGGTCCCATTCTCTTTAAAAAAGACAAAGCTTTATTTAAAATTTGAGATAGCATTATGTAAATATATTAAAAATACTATTTAAAGAAACTTATTTTCTGTTGGTGCAGCTCCTAATTGAGGTAGTAGCTGGATGCATAAGATACTTGTAAGATTTTGTTATGATGCCTGTTTCAGTGGAGTATCTGCCTCTCTGTCTCTCACCTTTATACGATCAGTGCATATGTAATACACAGACAGGTTTTCCCCCACATAGATAGTGGGAGTCATATAAAATTGTTTTAGGTATCTTGTATTTGAGACACAGTGAGTCTTCAGCTTCTAAACCTGGAAGGAAATAAGAGGCATATTTTTAAGGCTGTGGCAAACTTTTACACTATCATGCTTATAGTGAATCTTTAAGCCTAACTTATATTTGATTTCTGTAGTATTTCTGATTTCAGAGGGCATCAGATTTCTACAGGCTTTTAAAGAAGCCTTTTGTCTGTAACAGAAGATAGCTGAATGTGTCTAGAAAGCTAACCCTTATTTTTTCCCATAACAGACCTTGTAGTGATGTGCTACTTCTGACAAGTGTCCTGAGGTTCAAAAGTATATCAGTAACTTGGCATTGTTTATGACCTTGTCTGTAGAATGGAGATAGAAGTAAAGTGACAGACTATCTTGGGGTGCCAGAAAATGCATGAGGAAAAACCAGAGAAGGTTCTCATGGCCATGCCTAGAGAAGCTGGTAGGCAGAGAAATGTGATTTGTCTCTGAAAGCGCCAATGTGGTATCCTGCGATTGTCAGATGTGTGCCTATAGGAATGCTGCTCTGTGAACACAGGTCTTTGTACTAGAAGTCACTTCACTGTTAAGCTAGATGCCACTTCCTCTGTAGTGCACATGGGGCTGCATAGCTACAAGTATTCTCAGTTTAAATTGAAATCTCACTGTTGCTTTGTATGCATATGTATGTAAGTTAATATTTCATGGGAAGTAACACAGAATTGCATGTTCCTTTAATTAGGGTGAAGAGCTTGAAAACAGTTTGAAATAGAAAACCACAGGAAATAACTCCTTTACTTATGCATTATGTACTTGTTACAGAGTAATAAAGCTCAATGGCTTCTGAATTGCACAGTTGGAAAGAAGGTGAAACGTTAAAAAAAGAAACTTTTTATGACAGCTCCTCTCTTCTTTCAGACTATTTCTAGCATTTCCATAATTATCTGTTTTGACAACTTCTTTGAGGAAAAATGTACTTCAGTGAGTTGTAATACTTATAAGGTTTCAATTATTGTTTCTCCCTCCCACCCCAAATAATTAAGTTGAAATTATATTCTGTTTGGTTGTCACAATGCATTCCCACTTTTCCCATATACTTGGTCATAAATATTATTTATGTGAGAGATGGTATGATCAAAACTAGCTTCAGTCATGGAGATTAGTTTACACAGAATTCATTTCCTTTAACTAGAATGGGATGCAGTTTTGAAAAATTATTTGTTTGACGCTTGTTGGGATTGCACTTTATAGTTTTGCTTCAGGTGCTTTAGTTGAGAAGTTTTGAAATGCGGACTCCGACATGGAGATTGTACATTCTTGCATAAAGAATAGGCTTAGCAAATTAGCATTTTAGTCCTGGAGCCACAAAAAGCTACAGAACATGATTTACAGTTCTGGGAAATGCTATTAAAAAAACACAAGGATAAACAGCTCTCTGAGCAAAATATTTTCCACCATTGTTGTCCAGGATCACAACCAGGATTTAAAATTTGGGACCATATTCACATGACTTGACCTGCACTAAACAGCATTTTGCTTAGTAAATTGTGCATGATTCCAGAGAGGATTATTTCTCAGTGTGAAAGGGAAGTAAAATTTGACAATATAAAGAGCTGAGCTACAAAGGTCTAAATAGAGGAAAGTGGTCAGTCACTCAAAAAAGAAAAGAAGAAGAAAAAAAGAGAGCTTGAAGAAGCCATCATCTTTTAGAGTTTTTCCCTCTTACTCACTTTAACTTTCTTCCCAGGTTGGAAACACAGGTGCTTATCAGCCTCCACAGAAGAGTATCGAGGCACTAATTTGTGGCATTACTTCCAGTTTGCCTGTGCTACAGATCCCAAGGCTGTAGGGGAGAGAGAGAGCTGCTGCTGCTCTCATTGAGTGGGAGGGAGCGCATGGAGCATTGGCTCTGTTTCCTAATTCACTGTCAGCACAGCTGAACGGGGGTGGAGGGAGAAGTAACGTGTACCAGGAAAAGGGCTGGTACAGATTACATCATATGTAGAGTAAGGGGAAGGCAAGGACGGAACCGGGACTGAGTCACAGCTACAGTTCCTTCCTTGTTTGCACTGTGGGGATCAAGGCTATGCATTGCCCTTTATTCAGGGCAGAGTGCAGTGGTGCCAGGCTAGTTTGTGATTTTTGCTGCTTCTACACAGTTTCATCTGTGATCTTGAACATATATGTAGTTTTGTACATATATGTATAAAAATCTGCAATATTATAAAATTAATTCAGGCACAAACCCCTACTGACTCCGTGTGTTGCTGACATGCTTTACATTCCGCTGTCTGTGCCTTTTCTATTCCTTTTGCCTCATTATATGTTCTCGCCAAATATGTGTGCTACACTGTGCTGCCCTAGAGACTATGTCAGCTCACGCCAGAGATCCTGTGTCTCAGAAGTAGCGATATAATAATTTAGTAATAGTTAGCAGTGCTTCTCTCTAGATTTGATTTAAACAAAAATTGCTGTTGAGTTAGAATTAGTGTTTAACTGATTTAGCTTGTAGTTATTAGCACTGCGTATAAAACTAAGTATTGGGCTGTCATCAAAGCATATATTTGTACTTGTATTTTTAATCAATATATTGGTTTAACACACATTAATTTTGGAGTGCTTTAAATATTAATTGCAATTTTTGTGCTGTTACAGATAGATTCAGAAGAATTAGTGCAGCTCTCATTTATAGAATTAGGAACTCAAAATGCACAAGCAGTCTTCACCTAGAGTGAACTGTAACAGGTGATCCTAAGGAGTTACCTTTCCCTTACAACCAAACGGGAGTCAGAGTTTCACATTCCAAACCTGTGGACCTTTAGAGGTCCGTTTCTGTATCTGCTTATGTTTAAAGAGTTGTTGTAGGTTGCAAGCAAAAGTAACTGTTATAAAACAGCAGCTTTGTTAGTTTAGTAATTTGTCTGGATAATTTATCTGCTTTATGTTCAAAGGTCAAAAAAAGCTGTTCTACAAAGCTGAGACAAGGAGAGATGCCATAAATTGTGATGTAACCAACAAAGACCATTCAAATCAGTTTACTTTTGAATTATGCAGGCTGCACCCTTCTGAAAAATCACATTGAGTGCACAGAACACACTCCATATTTTAAAATTGCAACTGGTCGGAGATTTGCTCAAAACTAAACATTGAATTAAGCAAATCTTACATTGATTTGACTAATGCTGATTGTCGATTGACCAAAGATAGTTAGCACATATGTTCTTTACAAAATCAGCAGTTCTTTGGCTCAGTGTTTGATTTAAGTGAGTATTTTAGCAAAGCCAGATACGCCTTTCTAATTCCAACTGCCTCCCTGTTTTTGCCGTGCACTGACACAGCCCTTCATTTACCACATTATTTCTTATTTCCAACCTGGCACTGCTGAGCTCATGCTCCGTTGCTGAGTTAACAAGACCTGCCCTGCATCAGAACATTCAGTGCTTCCCCATAATGAAGTCCTCTCTGGGCCTCCTACTGTTGAAATATGATGTAATATCCAGTTATTTCATCTTGCCTATTTAACTTGTCAAACTGGAAAATTGAGTTTAGTTAACCAGTTTGGTGCTATGAAAAAACAGGTGAATTGGCTTAACTTGTAGCATTTTGCTGGACTTGGGGTTCATTTGTCAGTGAAGACAAAATTCAGACATGTTAACTTGTTCTGTAACGATCAACTTTTTAAAATACTGTTCCAAACCAGATTTTTTTCCTTCCATGTGGTTTTTAAAATTTTTGCTAACTTGTATATTTGAATTTTTAACAGGCAGAGTTCAAAGTTCAAGGTCATGCATGATTAAACATAAAATATTCAAACTAGACACCAAAATGCAAGTATTCTATGAATATGTAGTGTCTGTACAGTTCAAACAAACAGCATTAATCTTTGCAGATATTTCTCAGTTTTGACATCAAATAATAGCTAGCTAACTCTATTCAAATCAAGATAAATCATTAGTATCTCAACATAAGTAATTAAGTTTTCTTAGGAAGTCAGAATATTTTTAAGACAACATAAAGAAACTTTTTTATTTAATCAAAATACAAACCCATCTGAAATGAAATGTGAAATCTTGCATATAATTAATAATACATAAAACCCTGGTATTTATAGATTTAAGTATAGTGTCTTTAGAAAATCATCTGTAAAGAACAAAACCAAAACAAGTACCAGTCTGTTAAAATAAACTTTAAAGAATCCCCCTTGGATATGGTTACATTGGTACTGTATGTCTGGCCACCTGCATCCCTAGAGCTGCTTGTTTACAAGTTTGGGTGGCCCTTTGCCTTCAGGACATCGAAAATGCCCCATGAGAGGCAAGTGATGTTATAACCAATGGCTGGCTTGAGGACTGAGAGGGAAACAGTAAGGATATAAGAGGAAGGTGAGGAGGAGTTCTGCAGATTGTGGAGTTCAGGAGGATAGAAAGGGTTAAATACAAGTATTTGCCTGTGGAGAAAACTGGCAAGAAGCTTTCAGCAAAGGCTCCTCACTACGGAGCAAGAGCCCAGCTGAAAGAATAAGCAAGTCTAGAGAAACCTCCTTTATATTTATTATATTTTCCTACTGGGAGGAACTGTTTTTATTTATTCTGTAAGGCTGCTAGTTTATTCAGAAAGGGAAAGCAGTGACAATATGAGATCCTTTAAGGGTGAAAGAATGCTACATTCCAAATCTTCAGCGTACAAAGCCGGTCTTTCAGCACAGCCTGGTAGGCACTGAAAGTCCTGTGACTGGAGATAAACTTGTAGATCTTTCTCCTTCTGTGGAGTAAAAGTGAATACAGTTTCCAAGCAGCAGAAGATGCTTAGTGATTCTGGTGATTCCTCTCAGCTGCCAAAGTGATGTGAGAGCTTTTAACAGAATTACAGTTTGCAAGAAAAGTGGAAATCTCATGCCAGTGGCATGAAATACAGCCTGGTCCCTTTTGCAGTAATGTACTTGGAAGACAGCGACATGTCTTGGGCTGTGTTGCCCCCATGAGCAGGCCATCTTTCATTCCTTGTTCATGCAGCTGTTACCATTACACAGATGTCCGAATATGCAGAAGTCGTCAGTTTCTGGCTAAAAAGCAGCTGCTTCAAACTCCACATAGGGCCACTTTGGCATTTCCTTAATAATAATATTAGGTTCTTCAAGAAAACCTTAGAGATCACTTTCTTAAATCCTGCCTTATTAAGGAGGGAAAGCATGCAGCTCCAATCATTAGAAAGATTAAAAGCCTCATAGAACTTAACAGTAATCACCAAAGTTGGACAAGTAGTTACCTGCAGGGAGTAAAATTTCTTCTTTTGCATTCCACCTAAAAGTAAACTGTAGAACAAGTAGTTGGACCTACTTCTTGCCACATCATATGTATCTCATTCCAAATGCTGGAAACTAGTGCATTTCAAGGTGAATGTCTACATGTAGGGATTTCAACTGCTATAAAACATGGCTGGATGTCTTCAGGCATTTTTCATTTTTTAGTTTTGCAGCAAAATCCAAATCCTTAGTTTTCTCTTTTAATAAAAACAATGAAGGACGTTTCTGATGCTCTTTAGATGCCATGTGCCTCCTGAGAACTGCAGGTCCAAAGGGCTTATATAATTTATTTGTATAAATAGAGTGTTGGAAGAACAAGGTAACCCTGAGAAAACTGGTTACCTAGTAGATACCATGTTCTCTGTGTTGGATAGAATGATTTTGTATTTCCTCTAAAGGTCGCAGCACATTACATAGTCATGCTCTTATATTTCAGCAGAAAACTTAAATGGTATGTTTTGGGGACAGTTTATAGTGAAGCTAGACATTTTATAAAACATTTCAATTCATCTTGGGAGAGGAGAGACTATAAATGTTGTGAACCTGCCAGGGTAATTTAAAAACAAAACCAAACCAAAAAACCCTTTTAGCTTCCAGTCACTGTTTACAGTCTATCAAACAGTACAGGGTTGGGTAGCAACAAGTGAAAACGTAGGTGTGTGCAGGTGCGTTGGAAGAGCCTGTACAGGTTTACAGACTACTTGTCATGGGTAGCAGAGCCCAGCAGATGTCAAATTCTCTACTTTTTTTTTCAGCAGGGGATAGGAAGCCCTATGTAGAACCAGGAGGGTGCCTGGGGAGAAACCTTTCTAACACTTACTGTATTTAATTGCAGTGAGCCATGCAGATAAACTGAAGCCAAAACTGGAAAATTAGTTATAAAGATCGTGCACATTGCTAGTGTGTTTTAAGGATAAATCCTTCTATAAATATACATGCAATAGTTTCATTAAAATTTGCATTTTGAACCAAGTTAATTATCCTATTCAAATTTGGAACTACTTGGATCTTTTATTTAAATGTCTGTATTGGCAGGGAAACTTCAGTCTTTTAACTGCTACAAACCAGAGTGGCTATGGTAATTGAACCAGTAGTATTTAGAAATACAATCACAATGTTTAAAAAAAAAAAAAAGAAAAGTACATGTTCTAGTGAGAATTGAGAATTAAGTATTTGCTGATGATAATATTAGAAACAGGGAGGACCTGGTGCCTGTGAGAGAATCCCACAGAACAAACTTGCCAGGATTGAAGGATGAGATGTTTATGCCAAGAAAACTCACCTATTTTATGCAGTTTTTCTAACATGCCAATTAAGACAAGATTCCTGATTCATTTTCTTTACTTTGAGCATAGGAACTCTGATTTCAGCATACATGTTAGTGGCATGAATTTAATGCATAAAATGGATGCGTGCAGGTACTTTGAACTTGGAAATTTTTTGTCCTGGTGTGGGTTGTATAGCAAGATTCTGAACAAGTCACTTTTGTCTTATGTTTGCTAGTGAGGATCACTCCTCATGTTTTTTTCAAGATCAAGATGGTTATTTTACTAAATAAGAATTATACTTTAGCCAGTGAAAGCTAATTTTAAAAGTCTCACCTGAGTCTGAAAACCAGATTACAATTGTATATCAACATTTAAAATGGACTTGCTGCTATTACCTGGCTAAGATAACTTTGTTACAAAGTAATCACTGGAAAAGATTTGAAGTTAGTAAAGTAGCTGGTCACAGTAAGTGAATTACATTTGTATTTTAATAAATCATTTCATGCTGTTTTAGCAGAGACTATGATGCTGTCTTCAGATATCACAAAGGTAAATGATCTTGTTTCTTAGTAGTGGGGTAATAGAAGCACCGTAGGAGTAATTCCCTTGAAATCAGTAAGGTCATGGTAGATTTATACAGGCATGTGGTAAACAAGGACAGAATTGAGGGCTGTTATAATGAGGTTTTGCTGTACTGACTGTTGAAAATTTGACCTTGTTAGGCTTGGCAATATTTTTGAGTATGGGAGAATTTTCTCCCCCTCCTTTTGGTTTGCAAAGTCATTTTTGTGCTGTTTATGTATTTTCATGCTGTATAGGCTTGTGAAGTGTTTCGCCTCTGCTCTGTGCATCTGTGAATTAAGTGTAGAGGCAATTAAGGACTCACAAAAAGGTGTTAGTTTTCATGATGTCTCTAAGATTAGGTTTGCTTTAAATAGTGCCTTTTTAAATGTTCACATACTTGCTATGTCAACTCTTGGCAATATCACACGTATTTTAATGCCATTCCTAAAATAATGTCATGGTCTTCTACTCACAGAGAAGCATACTGCTCTAGTTCCTCATTAGCTCTTCCATATCCTTGTAATCCAGATAAAACTGTTCAGCTTTTTTCCCTCCCGTATCTTGGTCTAAATGTGGATAGTACCAGCTTCCTCATTAGATTTTGTTGGTTACAGTTGAGTTTTATTTGTGTTCAAAGTGTTATAAAAATTCCTGTCACCTTTCTGCTTTTGTTTCTAATACTCTTCACTATCTGCCCTAACAAAAGCTCAGAGAACTCTTGTTAGCAGAATTTGCAAATCATCTTTCTAATAGGAAACATATGCTAACAGGTAAAAAAACCCAAACTTCAGTATTTTTCAGGGCTTTTTTCTTTGTGTTTACTTTGGGAGTTCTTTGTGTTTTCCTCTGAACAACATGGCAAGGTCTACTAACAGGTGTTTTTCTATTATACCTGAGGGCAAGCCAGTAGTTGCACTTGCTTCAACTAATAGCCTCAGAATTTCTTAGTGGAGGCAGCTAAATCCCAGTTCAAGTAATCTTATTAGTGATTTTCTAGCTTTAATCTGTCCCCATCCATGTTTCAGTACAGAACTTCATGAAGTTGAATCAGCAAGTTGTCTGAGCTTTCTCTGAATACATGTCCTGGGCAGGTTTTTTTTGGCCTTGCAGTAGGATCATGCATCAGAGAGTTGCTGCAGTTTATCAGAGGTGGAGGTAAACCTCTAAAACGAGATCACATTTATTTGAATTTTTTAACAGTGCAGAGGCCATAGCTACGATTTTACACCCTTTATGAATGCAGTACATTTATTTTAGCTAACACACCTGGTAGATACCTAGAGTTAACATGCAGCTTACCTAAGCAGTGGTTGTGCTTCGTGTCCTGATCACAATACCCAGTTCACCTTTGCTGGCCAGGCAGCTATCAGCTGAGGATGCGTTGGGCTCCCTTCCTTCTTGGACCATGCTGGTCCTCGGCCTGACTGAGCTGTCTTTTGAATCTCTGGGGCAGGGTGTCCCTCAGCGATTTTTATGCTTTTTGTTTTCCCCACAGTGGGTTTTTTTCTCCTGAGTTACTAGTACCATCTCAGTAGTTTCAGTTCTGTCTTAGCTTTATTTTTTTTCTTTTTCTTTTCCAGTTATTATTTTAGTTATTTATTAACTTGCATGGTTTTGGCTTATTCACTAGCAGAGTCAAGGATGCACATCTGTTTCTCCCAAAACTGCACCCTGGGGCACAGATACCTGAAGCCATAGGCATAGTGAGTTACAGGAAGAAATGCAAGTGATGAATATGTACACAGTAGCAACTCTGACATAGAAAATAATGTGAAAGGTAGCCTTATTTTTAATACATTTTCTTATTTGTTGATGACTTATTTCTTTTCCTTTTTGATCCAAAAGAACAGTGAAACAGGGACACCACAGTGCAGGTTTGCTTCAACAACATGATCAAAACATTAAGAACGTTTTAAACTAGAGCTGAAAATGCAGTTGTAGGAAAAAAATAGTTTTGCCACGTTATTTTACCTACAAACCTGAAAATTTGGATTATGAAACTAAGAGAAACAATGACTGTTTAAAGTGTTTTATTCCAACACTGTGTATTGCATTTACTTCTGATTTACCTAATTATCTTCCTACTATGTTCTTAGGAGATTCTTAAAAATGAAAATTACAGAGAAGCAATGAAACAGAAGGTCAAAGATGTATCTGAAAAGGATAAGCTGCTTCAGGCCAAGGAGTACAAGGAGGGACTTGTTGCTGAACCAGCTTATACTCACGTTAAAGGCCACGCAGCAGCCCCTTACTATGGAAAGAAAGAGCCTTCACAAGATCCAACAAGCACTGCAAGTACCTTCCAGCCAGGTTCCTGGATGCCACCGGGCACTGGTAGTAGTCATAATAAATAAACAATGGTAATGTACAGATACTGCTAATGGATAAATATTTTAACAGACAACATAAACAGCTGTTGTATATAAATGAGTGTGCAATAAAGCAATATTAAAGCAGTTTCATTTATTTTTGCAGAACTGTTCAAACAGGCTTAATCATGCTAAACTACTGAAAATGTTTGGGTTTTGTGAAAAACAGGATGTGTTATTAAGTTTGCTTTTGACAGTTGCTGTTCATCACTCATGAAATCATAGGTAGAAGGTTTTCTAGCTAATAGTTTTCTTAAATAATTCTAAATTGTTTTTTCCTTGAAGACTTATTTATTTTTAACATTGTTTTTGTGTAGTAAAGCTTAGTTAAATCAGTACGCTTGAATTTTCCCAAACCTAGGCATCAGTTTAGGATAGTTCTTCAGAATGCTTGTTAACTACCTTGGCAGCACCAGTGCGCTTTCCTCGGGCAAGTGGATGGAAAAGTTGATTTCATTAACAGGAATCATTTTTACACTACCCTGACTGTGCACTGTATTAATCTTAAGAGGCACTCATATAACTTGCAGCCAGCCGTAAGCACAGGATAAAATCAGTCAAGTTAAACTACATGTAACTACTGTAACACAGGTTAGAAGCACTTAGTAAAGCTGCTGGAAAACTAACACACTGTCATTAATAATAAAAACAAAAAAAATCACTGTTTTTCATTTCTGGTGTATGCAGGGACTTCCTTACCTGTTTAGATCTATTTGACCATAGTTTAGATACATTAAGTGTGCCGATTATTTGCTTGGAGATTATGTTTGAGAACTTCAAGTCCAAATAAAGACCACACAATTTTTTGAAAAAAGTATCAAATTTATTTATGCAGTGCATCCTTCACCAGTTCTCCTCCATGTGTTTTAAGCTATGTAGCTATCAAAGGTGGAAGACATACACATTTGACAACACTTGAGACAAAACAGTGGAGACTTGATTCCATGTAGTTAAAAAATGCCAAAATGTCATACTCTTAATAATGCTTGCTTTGACCAACAAAATTGAGACAGGATCAACAATACTTCACATTTACTTTAAATAGTTTTAGTTAGACTCCCCACTTTTAATCCCCCTTAAGTCTCCTCATTTGAACAATTATTTTAAGGTGGGGTTTTTCAAACATAATGAAGGACTCATTGCTAGAAAGCACAACTCTCTTCTGCAGTTTAGAAATAGCCAAGTCTGAAAAACCTAATGACTGCAACAGCTCTTAGAACTACACTATTAATAAAAATTAAGCTTTGAAAAATTAATCACTTCTGTTAGAAAAACATGAATTACAATTAAGGTTAAATAATTTTGGCATATTTACAACACAAACCCCACTTGGACTTTTTCTAGTATGCTAGCATTTTGCAACCTGGAAGGCAGCAGAGTTTCAACAGCCATGAGAACAAAGATCCCCAAAATCACAACAAATATCAGAAGGTCCTAAATCAAAGGTAGCCAGAAGGTTAGCAAGTAGGAAGAACTACTGTCACCAGCATGTGCATCCTCCTCCTGCACTCTCCCACAGCTAGCTGCTATAGCACACAGCACATGAGGCCACCTGGGCCTTTGGTCTCACCCTATTTATGGCTATTCTTTGAGGCATAAAACGTTTCTGAAGGCAGAAACAAATTAGTTATAGGTGGAGCGCTCAGGTCATCGTTAGGGAAAACCAAACACAGTAGTATATTTTGCAGAACATGAGTGGCTCAAGACAATGAAGGTCGTAAGAACAAGCAAAAAGTTTCCTAGAATTTCAGCTGAGTTTAAAGACTGGTGATAGCCAGTAGTTCAGGAAACAGGAAAAGCTAAGGTAGGTTCTTTTTACAGACAAGCTCCACCATCAAAGACAGTAATTGCAGCAAACCCTGTGGGCACACAGCTGAGTGAACCACAGGGCAAGACGCAGTGTCCTTAAAGGAAATCTGTAAGATACACTACCGAGCACTGAAGCTAGTTTAGCTCTGCTGAAGGTTTATCTAAAGTTGCCTTTCTGTAATCCACTTTGCCATTCACATTTTCCCCATAATTTGACATCTTTAAGACACCTGTTCAGTCATAGCTCAGTTAAGGGGAAAAAAAAAATCGACCTCCAGAGCCACCCAACAGATTTTTTAATTTAACATGCAAATTTAGAAAAGCAACCTGCCCTAGAACACTAGTAGATTAAATGGCTGTAACAAGTGTCACTTGGGCAAACTTTAACACAAAAAAATCTCAACAGAAAAAAATACACTGAAGGGATTAGATTTCATACTTCAAGAAATAACAGGATCAAGTATCAAAGGACAGTTACAACACAAAATGTGTAAGTGTTTAATTTAAAAAGTAGATTCTTTACACAAGGAAGACCTTTTCTGCCCATTTAATCTTTCTTTGTTCGTTTGGCTTTTGCAATATTCTCTTGCCGTTTCTGTTTCTTCTTTTGCTCTCGTTCCCTGGCCTCAATCATTTTTGCAAGCTTCCATGAAAGTGCTGCACTAATTACAAACAATGGCGTAAGGGCCAAGATCACTGTAGTAAGGAAGCCGTAAGGGTCCTTTGCAGCCCACTCCACGATGTATTCAGCCCAAGCCTTAATATCGAACATTTTTCCTGTTTTTCTATTGGGAAAACCCTATGGAATAATGAATAATTTCTGAGTATTCGGAAAAATAAAAGCACGCATACAGAGCGATTACCATTTTAATGTAAGTCATCATCTTTCGTTATTAAAGAGCAAGCTCGTTTCTGCTGGAAGCTGGAAGCAGTGCATGGTATGTGAAAGCGTCACACAACCCCAAGTGCTGACCCTGCCTTGAAGTACGGGGTTTACAGAATAATTGGGCATTTCATCCAGCTCAGCTCCACGTACTACGAAGAAAAAATTGCTACATCGGAAAAAAATGAAGTCTGTGCTGATGGAAGAGCAGCCCAACTGGTTTATCTTTCTGGGGGTTCTACCGGGACCCGGGGCAGTGAGAGAAACACTGAACGAGCGATAGTCACAAA
>NW_010307421.1:135664-167192 GCF_000700745.2 Antrostomus carolinensis | reverse complement strand
AAGTTAAACTATCACAGATATATGGCGATAAGGTAAACTTGAAAACTGGGAAAAGTTATTTTAAAACTGCAACAATTACCAAATGGATTTTAGCGTACATATAATGTATGAAACTCCTAATGCATGTAAATAAATATTACCTTTTTTTCCAAATATATTTATTTTAAAAAACAGTAATTAGTAAGTGCATCTTGTGAAAAAGTATTCACTCAAGCTATTTTACAAATGTCATCCTCAATACTTTTATCTGATGGAGATCATAATCTAGATTTCTTATCTGCAGAATTCCTTTGCAAGTTTTGAAATAGTCTCCTTTTTTATATGCTAGGAATACTGTGTGGTGTTTGCTGCAGATGCGAGCCATAATAGAAAGATTTATGTTAGTGTAAGCTCTTCAAAAATTGGTAATGCTCCATATCACCTCTTTTACTTGGGTGCCTGGTTCACAGGAAGACTAAAAATCTCAATTTTTCCTGCCTGATTTCTGATAAACAGTGTTGTGAAGCCCCAGAATCCTGAAACTGCAGCTGTCATAGAAAATCAGATATTCAGATAATATTAAACTCTCTGCATAATGCTATCTCATTCAGAGTGTTGCCTTTTCAGTCATGTTTTTTTGAGAAGGGAAGGAACATATATTACTAACAATACATGCTATCAAATTAGGGTTTTTTTAAGCATACAGGTCCTGATTCTGCAATGATCTTTATACAAGTAGATGACTGTGCAGCGTGCCGGTGACTTATCTAACACTATGAAGGGATTCTGTATGCTTGGGCTTATTGTAGGAATGAGGCCATATGCTGATGTAAAACCATTCATGGAACTCCTACTTGTGTTCAAGTCAGACTGAGGGCAGTGAGCCTTATGATCCTCATATATTAAACTTCGTTATTGAGTTAAAATAGCTTCAGTCTATCACTGACTTTTAAATTTTCTTCATTAAAGGAGAGTGTAAGTGTCATCTGACCGTGATACTTGCAGCCGGTAGTTTCAAAAAATTGTGTTTCTTCTACTACTGCTGCTGCTACTAGTTTTTCATTTCAAGTATTAATTTTTGACTTCTCTTTCTCTGTTAGGAGCTTTATCTCTTGGGAAATACTTGTCAAATGTAAATGAGCTACCAGATCTATCATCTTTCTTAACAGAAGTACGCTGTGCACTTAAGAATAGTGCATCAGAGGGCTGGGACAATGCTGTTATTTAATTATTAGAGTGATTAGAAACTAACTGACATTTTTGATGGATTTTCTAATCTTTTGTACATATAGATATTCATCAATATCTATGTTTTTTAACACTAATACTTGTGGGGAATAGTTTGAATTCAGCCTAATACATTTTCCAGACAAAAGTATATAACATCATAGATGTTATTAGCACATTTTCAAAGAAGCAATTGCAAGCATAATGGTAAATACTCCTCTATTGTCAGAAGCTGTGCATCTCCATTAACAGCATATCAGCAATTAAAAAAAAACAAACAAAAAACTGACTCAATTTGTTGGTTCTCATTTCACAAAAGCCTATGAGCATCCGTTATGAAGTGCATGTGGAATGTAACGAGTTGCTGATAGCATATGAATCCTCTGTGGAGGACAAATCTCTTATCACATGCCATAGTTTCTGTTTCTCTTCATGATGATTTTAAAGCCTCTTGCATTAAAATTGTACTGCTTATTGCTACTAAGTCCAGCTCTCCCCACATCTTTTTATCACACAGTGACATAAACCTTTTTAAAAATGTCATAATCTCCATGGCAATCATAATATTGTAAAGACATAGTTTATATAGCTTCACTCTCTCTAACTTGTGTCAGGTGTACAACTAGAACTTCTGTGCCCTGAGGGACTCTTTTCACATTAGGAACTTGTTTTTCCTTGAAATCTGTTTTGGGTTAGTTTTAGTTTCACAGGTTATTCAACTATTCAAACAAGTGTTAGGCTGAATCAACCCACTACATGTACAGGTCACTGGAAGCCAATGGGAACAAAGAATTAGTTATCAGATCTTTAATTAAAATAAAAAAGTCTGATAAATATAGAGAGGAAAAAAATGAACTGTTTTTCACATTTTCACCAATATAGCAATGTGTTTGCAATTTGTGGTAAAATGCATTTTAGGATATTTATCTAGAAAGAATGACAGGGCTTTGGATTAATTAAAATTATACACTAAAATATAGAATTCCTGTTTGATTAATTTTGTATTATGCACTGAGTTGTCTTTGTATCTGAGGAAGAATGAAATAAAAAAAAACAACCCATGTAAGCTTATTGCAGTTGTGTGGTTGTACTGTCAGACTGCAAAACAGCTCAACCACCTTTAATACCTAAATTTGACTGTGCTGCATAATAAAATATCAGTACTTGTCAGCCTCCTAATTCAAAAGAAACAATTACACATACATAGAAAGGTGAAAATTTCAGTAGAGCAATCGTCTGTCCAAGTGTAGAGAGAAACCTATGTGATTGCTTGTTGTAACCCTGAGCTGCATTCTGCCGCTTAGGTGACTTACAGAGAAAGTTTATGTCCTACAGGTCTTTTTTTTGTGGTCATGTCACCTTCTGATTGTCAGGTCTCCAGAGGAGTTTAAATGATGCATTGAATTAAGTGTTAAAAAAACCCAACCCAAAACCCAAACATTTTTCCCAGTGCTCCAGTATAATTTCCCTATGAGTATGTGTCAACTGTCTAACGTTCATGACAGACGTTGCAGTGCGACAAGTTGCATGGGGAGTGCCAGAACAGTAACACAGGAGATATGAAATAGTATGTGGAGGAGAATACTACTAATGGTATTTTCAGACCTTTGAAGTGTCTGCCTAAGGCAATAGCACATCAGAATGTGTGACTGCATCCTGGGCTGCATCAAGACAAGCATGGCCAGCAGGTCGAGGGAGGTGATTCTCCCACTCTACTCTGCTCTTGTAAGGCCCCACCTGGAGTACTGTGTCCATCCAGTTCTGGAGCCCCCAGCACAAGAAGGATGTGGATTTTTGTTGTTTACAATAGTAAAAAAGATGATAATAAAAAAATTGCATGTGAAGAAGAGCATGAAACTATTTTAAAAGGGGTGTTCTTTCCCTTTTTTTAAAAAAAGAAACATCTAACAATAATACTATTGGGACCTATTACTGAGGAATGCTACAGTAGTTTCCTTTTAAAAAGAAAACAGTAAGAGTCTGAAGTACAAGGAATAAGTGGTAAAAGATAATTGAAAATTTAACTGCCATGCTTTTTCTTTCACTTAAAAATCTCCAATGCTTGATCTAATTTTTTTGATAAGTCTTTACAGGCTTCCCAGATTCTAGTAGCTGTTCAAAGTCCCAATGTCCTGTCTTTACTAATTTGTGTCCACATCTAAGTATGCTTGAGAGGCATTTGATATATGCTTACCCAGGGAGCTTTAGCTATGGCTAACTACAGTCTGCACAGAGGATTTTTGGACACACCAGTTGTCCACAAACACTTTCAATGCCTTTGACCAGGTCCATGTAATTACCACTGTAGCTCCTGTGGTTTGCCTGCATTATGTGTCCACGGATTAACTAAAAAGGGACTTTGTTTCATTTCTGCATGGCACAATGGTGAAATAAAGAAAAAAACAGGAGGAGAAACTTGGGCAAAACCAACCTTGTACCCTTTGTCTACCTGTCTTCTTCCAGAACCTCCTTGTCCCTGGACTTGTCAGATGGTACATGTTGGTATGGGGAATATTTGCTCTTGCACATTTGGTCTGCATTCACAAAACATACACTCCTTTTCGACTCCAATTCTGGCACAACCTAGACATTCCTCCATCACTACTTTGGTGCTTGACATAAGAAAGTTCTCAGTTGCCCACTCTCTGTAGGAACCCATAGGCCTCCCTAAGAAGAGTAGACCGAACCTGTACCAAGGAGCATAGCCTAAGATGTCAGAGGGTCTCTGGAGTTTTACACATTCTAAGGTAAAAAAAGGGCATGGTAGTGTTCAGCTGTTGAATAAATCTTTCCCCTTGTCACTGACACAGGTAGTAATCCATATGGCATCATATCTCATCTGTGGAATTCCTAGCAAACATCAAAACGCTTATTTGGGGTCAATACAAAATATTCCTCGTTAGTGCTTTGGTCAAATCGTTGAACTAGACGAGATGTTTGCAATCATCACAGAGTTCACTTCTCCTACAATTTCTTCAGTCTTATTCTAACACAATGTTTTTGAAAATATTCATTAGGAAATGAAACCCATCCTATTTCACCATTGACACTGGGACAGATACTTTTTTTCAATATGAGTTAGGTTTTTTTCTCTTTTTCTTTCACAACATCAGATCTGGCCATGTTGGATCAGACAAGCAGAGGGTGCAGGGAGAATCACAATATCATTCTAAGTCATGTGCTTAAACACCAGTTCTCTGTTGTTTAACATGGGACAAGCAAACAGTAAGTCCAGTCATATCTGCTGATATAATTCTCTGTCCCAGTGAGACCATGGGATTACTGTATGGCTCAAAGCCATCTGTTCTACGTGACATACTGGCATTGATGGGGCAATCCAGTGAATGAAAATTAGTATTGAGCTTGTTATAGAAAAGGTAGATTGCTCCTGAAGACAATGTAGCATGATATAAAGGTATGGGGGTTAGAGTGTGCCCCTGCAGTAATATGGTGATGGGTGTATGTTGACAGTTAAAGTTGGTCCAGGCTGGGGTGCTGCAGAGTGCCATTTCACCTAGATTACCTATTATTATGTCCTGGGATCTTTAAGACTTGGACAGCTCTGGAGTTTCCCACACACTGTACCAATCAAGCCACTCTTATAATGCCCCAGGAGTGATCCAAAAATAAGGCACCATTGAAAATTACAGAATTTTATCTATGGAGTTTCACAGGGCTACTGTTGCAGGAGGGTAAATGCAATCGCTGGGACACAAATTACTGTTTCTGAATCATGTTACTTCCTTGTCCTCTCTGTAGAATATTACCATGTATTCTGTACTTAATTTTCATCAATAACATGTATCATACGCAATAGATAGGATGTTCAGTGCCTTCTTTCTGGTACATTCACAGGATCCAATTTTCAGGCAGCACATGCAAAGATATAACTTACTTCAGTGGATGGATGGCAATCAAGACTAAAATTTTCTTTGGGAAGGAAAACAAACTTTGTTTTAATGAAGGACGGATCATCAGAACTATTGATTTAGTCTAAAGTATTCTGTACAGGCAAAGGTGCCCAGACACTTTTCAGGGTTCAGTGTCTGCCAGGAAAATTCCTTTCAAAGAAAAAGTAGTGAAACCTCCTAAAAGATCTCATGCATTTTTTTGAGAGAGTGTATGGTGGAAAGAATACACAGAATCATTAAGCAGCGCCTATCACCACCCTCAAGAGAAAGAACTAGCAGGACTTTTTTCTGAGTACTCCAGTCTGAGCATGGAGTATCAAGGCATACCAATCCAACCTCAATAAGATTAAACTACTCCCAATTCCTTAAAACCACACAGGGGAATTCCTGATGAAAACATTAAAAAGACACATTTTTTTGAGGGAGCTAAAACTGCTATCACGAATAGCTTGATAAATAAGACTATGTGAGTTCTTTGTTTTCTTCAGATAAAAAGCATATGCTTCTTAACCATTTAGTGAAAAGTAACTAAAAATACTAGGAAAATCTGCTTTGGTTAAATCCATTAAGCTTGAACACACATCCCTAGGGGGTTATTGATTATCTCTTAGCCTACCTTTCAAAGCTAATCATTAAATTTGTTGCTTGAGAAATCTATGCCACTTAACATGTTGGCCCGAGACAAGCTTCCGAGCACCCTGAAGTCTTTCAATTAGAAATAGTTAACACAAATAGGCTTTTAAAGAAAAAGAACTGTATGAGATCATGTGGTCCAAATTCTAATCCTATTACTTAAGTTTCTTCATAGGAAAGATTTATTCTTACAGTTTTAACAAAACTCTATTGATAAACACTTTAACTGGAAAAAAAACATAAAAAAATAAATTGCTTTGCTGTCCCACCTAGGATTGCCTAAGGAATCTATTCCTGTATATTATGCATGTTGTATCCTGATAGCCATTTTTCTTTTATGCTACTGAACTTCAATTTGAAAGCTTTTTGAACTATTAACTCTGAGAAACAGGTCTCTGACTTCTGATATTGCCCAAAGAACCTGAACTCCTCCAGATTTAATATACTGATTTACAAGGTGCCACAACATAGAGTCCTATTAAAGGAAAACTTTTGTCACTATTCTACATAGACCAACTTAGAAAGAGAAAACCACTTTTAGAAAGTGTGTCTTAAATGAAGTTTTATAATGGATAAAGATTCAGATCACTTCCGTCTTGAACCTGAAGAGAACAGAAAAGAGCATTCTGTCCCTCTATTAATTGTTTTGAAGCAGCTTGTGTTGCCCATGGCATCTACCTGGGATCAATTACTCACTTCCACTTTGAAATAATTTTAAGTGAGTTAATATATCTCAGAGTGTTTTCACACTGTCCACATCACTTCTTCCCTCATAAACCTCCAATATACTGAACTCAGACTCCTAAACTTCTTTCCTGCACAGGTCTCTGTCCAAGAACATCTTGCCAACAGTCTGAAAGGCTCTTGAGTTCAACAACCATATGGATACAAAAACTTCACAAAGATTAAGAAAGGCACGCGCTATGCTGGATGGGGCTAAAAAAAACAGAAGAATGGGGGAAAAATGAATGGAAGTGATGGAGAATTGTTAGCTACCCTGTTGATGCTTATTGGTCACCCACCTTTACTGCCTAGATATACAAAAAGCTTCTAAACCACTGGAAAGACACATTATTTAAAGAACACAATGTCTTGATCAAAAAATATTTTCTTTCTTTATTAGATAAGAGAGATTCTTATGAATAACACAATATGGTTTCCATTTAGCCAGCAAGGCTAATTCTCAGATGAAAAAGAGTTGGGTACTTTTCAGTTCTAGAGTTTTCAAAGAGCAGATTATCCCTGCATGAAATCTAAAGAGCACATAAAAGTATCCCAAACTGCTGAGTCCAGCTGGCTGACACCAGAGGAAAAATACTGTAGTTTTTAACTTAAATATGGAAAAATCACAAGATTATCTGCATCTGTAATTCAGCTTCCATGCAGTTTTGAAATGTGTAGAAAAGTATGTCCTTTAACAGAAAACATAGTGACTCCACACATACTACTTCTCTATGCTATTGATAATATAATTTATTTAACTGCTAGCTTTTCACCATCTATTACATAAATATGATGCTAAAGTGTTTGCCTGTCAAATTATTAAACAAATAACAGCACATTACTGAATTTTTCTTTCAAGAATATCATCTTAAAATGATGCCCAGAAAACACAGAAATATTAAAGATTAAGTGTATAGATCAAAGAAAGAAAATTTATAAATCTAGCTGTTAGTCTTGTAAGTTTTTTTTTTTGCTTAATACATCTTATGTTCTTTAAGGGATAACCACAGTGTTCTAGGTTAAACTATACAAAAGTATTTGAAAACTACGGCACTAAGTGGCATTGCTGTATTCTTATTTTCATAAATCCTTGTGTTTTAATACAATTGAAAGCTTCTTAGATCCTCTGTATGCACAAAATTTTCTGTGATAAATGTACAGTTCAAGAACCATAGCTTTACTAATTGGCTTCTGATTGAAAAGCTTTGGTATTATCACTGGATTAGTACTAGATTAATTTTCCAGTTGTTCTACTCTGTAGGAATTCAAGTAGCCTAGGTACCTCATAGGTACCACTGAAGCACCACTTACTCTTGATAAATTAATATGAGGTCTTAAATCTTCTGTCTTCTGTAGCAGTACTGTGTATGTTCCATTACTTCCATGTTTTACATTTACTTTTTAAAATATGATGATGCACTCTTTGCAGTTAAGAATGTTTGGTCCAGTCTCACTTTAAAAGGTCAGTGTTTATCAGTCAGAGACACCATAGTTGTAACTGTGGGACTTATGGTCTCTTTGCTGGATTAGCCTAAGTAGAAACAGCCCCAGCAGGACGGCATGGACACAGGGTTTGAGGAGAAATCCACTGGGGCGGACACTAGATCTTGCAAAGAAACACTAGAGCAACCTATGTGAGGAAAGTACAAGAGAGGAGAAAAGACATTTTTTCCTATTAATTGGACATCTTGTAGTGCTTATGTGGCCCAGTGCAGTGTTGTGTGAAGATACCCAACTACTACAAAAATAAGCAATGCAGTCAGTGCATCACTGCACCTAGGCTAACATGACAGCCAGAGAAAGGATTATCTCAAACATTTCTGCATGGCACATTATGATGCTGGATCGTACCGGACAAGTAGGTATAGTATCATATTCACAGTTAAAATATCAGGTTTTATCTAGATACATAATTAGATTTTCACTATAGAAGAAAACTGGTCTGTCATAATATATCTATGACACTACATAGTACAAAAGGCCCGGGGGGCAAGTTGGATCATCAGGCCCCGCTCATTGCCAAGAGCTCTGACAGTAACCTGCTTTCCTGCATCACACTGGCCTGTCTCAGCAAAAATTCCACCTGGACAATGCCCAGGTAAAGTTGGGACAGCATATACTAAAGACAGTTCTCAGTAGTCAGAATAGAAGGGGAAAGATGAAGTTTGGTCTCCTTTCTCTCTGTGCAATCCTCCAGCAGTATTCCAGTAGGATTCAACACCTTAAACATCCCCATATGCCTGTGTGCCACATCCCACAGCATACAACACATATTCTGAATTTCACAGAGTCCTCACATTATTTCGTGATATTGACACTTTAAAATTACTCCCTCTACCCAAATGCACATACAATTATAATTTTATCTTGGACCACTGAGGTCTGGAAGAAACACAGGGCCAAATGTGTATCAGGGAATGATCTCTGACTCTGCTTTGTTAGAAGAACAGAAATAGTGTCAGGTATCGGTGTACAGTAATTATTTGCTCTTTTACCAGATACCATTTATAAATACAACAGCATAATACGTGTAGGTCAGCCAGACCATCTTTTCTGTGTCTGTGCACTCGGGAGGTCTGTCACGGGTTTAGAAAAAGGAATTTACTAAGTGGTATTTGAAACAACTTCAAGAATTATTGAAAAATCTTTTTAGGACTATGTAAAGAATAGTCCTCCAACATCTCTCTTATCTTTTGCTGGCATACATGTAATATCACTATCAGAGAAAGAAAATAATCTCTAAATATTTTTTTAAACCCTTTTCTCATGAAGCACAAAAAAACCTTTTGCTTCAGAATATATAGTGTGGCATGTAGCAGATCAGGGCCTCACATAGGGTTGAGGAAAATGGTAAATCTAAATTATAGTGCTTAAATTGGTAAGTATCTGTCCTGGTTTTTAGCTGAAACAGCTGGGTTTTTTGGGGTTTTTTTTTCAGTAACTAGAATTGTGCTGCGTTTTGCTTTCAGCCTGGGATTTGTTATGAGAGAGACACTGATAACGTACCAATGTTTACATTTTTGTCACTGGAAGTGAAGGACTTTGTGTTCTGTTAGTCCACAAGCACAAGATTTAAGGGAGGTGAAGAATATTTAAATTAATAAACTTAATTGACAGTTAGATATGCCAATGGGCTATTCCATATCATATCACGTCGTGTCCAGTATATTAGTGAGGGTCTTTTCCTCTTTTAACTCTCTCTGGCTTTCGCTTGGGCTCTCACTCTTCCAGGATTGCAGTTTCGGTTCGGGATTGTCGCTCCTCTGGGATCGTTATCTGGGAACAGGCCGGGCTCGGTCAGCGGGGGGGAGTGAGCAATAGCATTGGGTGTCACTCATTTGCATATTTTGTTACTGTTATCATTATCACTACTATTTTAATATTAGTATTATTTTAAGTTTTTTCTCTATTATTAAACTGTTCTTATCTCAACATACAAGCCTCCTTATCCTTGCCCCCCAATCCTCTCCCCTATCCCCTGGGGGTGGGGGGAAGTGGGTGAACGGCTGTGTTGGCTGCTGGCCAAGGGCTAGCCCAGTGAAACTATCACAATATCCCAGAACTCAAGTATGACACAACATATGGGTTTCAGTCAACAGCATGACAGCAGTGACAGTATGTCATGACACCCTCCCTGTAAAGCTGTGGCCAGCAACAATGAAAATGCCTGATATCAGGTACCATTATTTAAAGGATTATAGCTCATCACCACTGCTACAAGACAAAAATCTCTGATGGTATGATACTTGACGCTAATTCTGATAGCTTGTTATTACTGGTTTTAACTATGAAAGGCACATAATGAGTGAATGAGGTCACCAGCTGTGTATGCAAGTGAACAGAACAACTCTTTTTGTAAGAGTGTTTTGGGAATCCTACTGATTTTCACAGGAGTGCTTATAACATTTTTGTCAAGGAGAAATTCCTGAGTAAAGCCAATGAACAAGTGGGACCATGACTCTAAAATATCCATTTAATTGCCAGACCATTGTCAGAGATGACAAACTAAAACCTCAGTTTCCCATATACTAGGGGAGTGATTTGTGTTTTGTACTTTTCTGTAATGGTGTTCTCCCTGTAACCCCTGTTTGTAGCCACTATATTTTACTGTAAGTAATGTCAGGAGACATTTCCTTCAGTAGGCGAAGTCCTAGCAACTAAACTATAGTCACTTTCTTTGATTTTTCCTGACAAAAGACCTAAGGCTAAGCACAGCACAGACCAAGAATATCTGAAAGCTCACAAACATTTGTAGAGTGGAAGCACTGTCACCCATGCAATTAATTTCTCATTTTCAGAGCCCAGGGCTGAGCTTGTCACTTTCAGCAGGCCTCACTCAAGACCTCTGTCCTTCTGCCGGTGCTCAGGCCATGAGTTCACAAAGCTCATTGGTGACATAACATGGTTTTACACTAATTTTACTTGGAGTTCAGCATGTCTGGAAGCAGGACATTCGGAGCATTGCAATCCTGAGCATTTGGATAACATTATGGTGCAATAATACCTCAAGAAAAATTCACCAAATCATCTCTTCAGTGACATACAATATTTTGAAACTGTAGTTTTCTCAGTACAAGCACCCTAAAAACTACACTACAAATGAGATATGTCTTACGTGATGTTCTTTGGGTCTGTGATAAAGGAAGAAATGGTTGGATTCTCAGATAAAACTATATACACTCTCTTGGGCATCTGAATTTCAGGGCACAGCTTTTTTAAGTGAAAAAGAACAGAAAATAAAGTGAACTTATATTGTTATTATTTATATGCAATTTGCTATTTAAAAAAAAAAGACAATTATAATTTTCTAGTCTGAACTAGATTTTGCAAGAGAACTTAATGTAAGTTTTGTATAAGGGCAGTAACATGCAATTTATTTGTCTTATACTAGAAAGATATTCAAATAACTGAATGGATAAAAATCTATCATCCATCTTCCATCATAATTGTTTACAGACTCAACTAGCCTACTGATAAACTTTTAAATATTTTTCAGACAGTATAACACAGTATCAAATTTCTGATAGCCTAAACCTAAATCAAAATAAAACCAGGCCCTTCAGAGAAACAGACTGTCAAATTCAAGTGCATCATATTAAAAAATAATTTTCATAAACTACTACCAAATTTTCCATAAATTTGAGACACTTTCTAACTACAAAATAAACCAATTGCCACTATTTGTCTGTTAATTTTTATCTCAGAAATTCAGACCCAAAGAAATCTTTGAATAGCTCTCTAGTTGATAAAAATGTAACCTATTAATACAGAGCGATATTACCTAACTATCACAAGGATGGCTGAACAGTCCATTTCATCAGCCAAGGTGACCTTGCCAGCAGCCTGTCTGTAAAGACAGGTGGTAGCTACCTACTCCCAAGGCCTGCCTTTCCCTTCCACATTTTGTGGCTGGAAGCATTTTGGACATGATAAACACTGCTCTCTCTCTCTCAAGGTTTGATATTAATAAGGTTATATTAAAAAATCTCTGCTACTTTCATACAGCCCATGTTTTTTAATGACCTCCCCAGAATTCAGTCAATGAAATTGGAATCTCTCAAAGCACTCATCCAGAGGCTGACCAGAGTGAACATGCATACCTAAGCTATACTTTCTAATATATAATTTACTGAATCACATTATCTGAAGTAGGGCGATGCACTTGTAGCAACATTAACCTTATCACAAGATTAGCTACAGCACTGTGACTAGAGGTCTATCAGAAGTAATTTGTCTTGTTTTGACCTGTCATGACATTATTTAATAGGAAACTAAATAGCCCATAGAGTTTAGCACACTTTCAGACAATTCAGCTGTTTGTGGTCACAGTAATGTATCCTTTTGTCTGAGACAATGCCTTCTAGGCACTTGACTTGCTCACCCTTTGGTATGCTTTGATCTTCACTTTGGAATGTTTCTGTACATATCTTATTCCCCCAAGCCTTGAAGGGGCATGAACCTTATTTCTAAAATGAAAATGAAAAATGTTTTGCAACTGCTTGAATTGATTTTTTCTGAGATCTAACAGATGGACACAAAAAACACATTTAAGACTCGAAGCTGACCAACTGGAAGACCTTGGGAAGGGAATGAAAGGCTCTGATAATTCATTTCCATAAGCCTCATAAAGAAACAGAGACAGTATCAATTCAGACAATCAGAATTAATAATGGAAGAGGCAGAAAAAGCATCACATCTTTCTATTTACAAGCAAAGCACAACTGAAAATTTACTATCATAAAATAAAGAAAGGTTATTGACAATCAGTTATTGTGTTCTCACTCTGACAGACTGAGTGGATATGAACCTATCTAAAAGGAAAGGATCTTCTTTTCATCATTCTTAACCAGGAGTAGTGCTGCTATACAGTGTCCTTCTAAGACTTTTGTAGACTGACAGTATCCATTTAACCCTAAAAAAGTTGTAGAGCAGACAGTGATCACCCTTGCTTTTCCAGTCTTGTATTCTCACCCATACTTCTTTTTCATTAGCAGCTGAAGTACTAACAAAGGAAGGAGTAATTCTGTACCTGTTCAATAGCTACTCTGTGGTGGTTTCACTCCTTTGGCTCACAGCCAAACTCAGCCGCTCACTCTCTCTTCCCCCCACCCCCAGGGAACAGGGGAGAGAAACAGAAGGGTAAAAGTGAAAAAACTCATGAGTTAAGATTAAAAAAATTACTAATAGAAATAAAATAATACTAATAACAACAGTAATAATAGAATATGCAAATAAGTGATGCACAGGACAATTGCTCACCACCTGCTGACCAATGCCCAGCCTATCCCCAGCTAGTTATCCCAGAGCAGAGACAGTCCCAAAACCACAATCCTGGAAGAGTGAGCCCAAGCAACCCCCAAGAGAATCCCCAGCTTTCTGGTTAACTTTCGTTGATACACTGAACATGACATGATATGATATGGAATATCTCATTGACATATCCAAATGCCAGTTTTGGGTTTTACCAATTACTATGCTTCCCCCCCAAGTCCTTTGAACTTGCAGACTAACAAAAACACAAAGTCCTTGGATTTCCAGCAACAATTAAAAACATTAGTATCATAAAAATTCTTCTCATACTGAAACCAAAACACAGCACTATTCTATCTGCTAAGAAGAAAATTAACTCTATCTTAGCAAAAACAGGGAATACTATCTGCATTAAGACCATCAGTGAAGAATCCAGTGTAACTTCCTATAGCAAACCCCTTGAGTAATCCAGTTACTTCATGTAGCATTTTCCTATGCTATTTTGAAAAGCATTATGACCAGACCCCAGGAAAAGAGTAGCAGCTTTCTCACAGTTAAAACTTGCACAACGTTGCTAAAATCTAACCTCAGAAAAAATGACAAGACTAACATTTGTGAAGCAGAAGCTAGATCTGTACTGGTAAATTGAACACAACCAGATCATGTGCTCAAGATGCTGAAAGGTCATTGCTCATATGATTAAATTTTTGGAACAGCCTTTGGCATGCTTATGATTCACAACTACACTTTTCCAAACAATTCCCAGATGGCATTTCTCAGGTAATGTTTCCAAAAAGCAGCAGACATGAAACCATGCCATTTTGGCATACTTCTCTGGCATAGTCCCTGGGCATTATGACACTAGTGTCCCTGCATACTCTCATGTCAGCTCCCCAGAAATGAAGAAGGCATGGCATTTGAATATTAAAAAAATGTCCCATTTCTGAGATCTCTCATTTTTCAAGACAACCTCACTCAAGACAACCAAGACCAAAGTGTCTCACCCAGACAAGAGGTATGTTTATTACCACCCTGTGGTTGGTTAACCGTGGCTGAACGTCAGATGCCCATAAAGTCACTCTATCACCTCCCTCCTCAGCAGGATGGGGAAGGGAGAAAATAGGATGGAAAAAAAGAAAAGAACTCATGGGTCGAGATAAAAACAGTTTAAGAGAAATGCAAAGCAAAAGCTGCACACGTGGAAACAAAAGAAGAACAAAATATTTATCCTCTACTTCCCATCAGTTGGTAACGTCTGGTCACTTCCCAGGAAGCAGGGCTTCAGTACTCATAGTGGTTATTCTGGAGGACAAATGCTGTAAAAAACAAATACCCCCCCACCTTCCCCCTCTATTCTCCTTGCTTTTATTTCTGAGCAGATGTCATATGGTATGGAATGCCCCTTTGGTCACTTTCGGTCAGCTGTCCTGTCTATGTCCATTCCCAGGACCTTTCCCACCCCAGCCTACTGGGCAGGGGAAATGTTGGAGAGACAGCCTTGATGCTGTGCAAGCACTGCTCAGCCGGAACCAAAACACTGGTGTGTTATCAACACCTTTACAAAACACAGCACTATGAGGGTTGCTATGGGGAAAACTAACTCCATCTCAGCCAGACGCAACACACACCCAAAATGAGTTGGGGAAGATGAAAGAAGGATCTGACTCTAACTGAATCATCTTCGCTACCTATGCTGAGCTTGTGGTTGGAGACTTCCACAGAGTCACTACCATATACAGGGGTAAATTTAGAAGTTAAAGCTGCCTTACTTGGAACATGAGACTGACAAAAGTCATTAGCTCAGCACGATTGGAGCAAGTTTACACCATACCTCTTGCAGTCCACAACCCAGTCAGAGATACACTGAGGTTACAGTTCTGCTTTCCCCTCTTTTTGTCCAACTGAAGCATTTTTTAATCTGAAGATCAGTGACAAGGTGCTGAGATAAGTACCTCTGCATGAGCATCTTGGCAGGCCTCTAGCTTCTAGCCTGGCAGAAGCAACTATCTGTTGCTATGCAGACATTCAATTAATCACTGGTCTGCTTTTGCCAGGTACAAGGGTGAGCAAGATGCACGCCCAGTCCTTCCCAAAGTGTTTTTCATATATTTAAATATAATGTTTATATAAATAAAACTCATGCATAATTCAGACGTGTTATAGTTTTGTAAAAAGAAGTCACTAAGAGTATTGGCTGGTAAGATAAGAGCTATTTAAGAGTCTGTGTCAGGATGGCACCTGTAAGAAATATGGATGCTGAAAGCTTTGATTTTGCAAGTTTGTGTGACAAGGGAAAGTATTTTGTAAAAATCCATCTCTCCCAAATCTGGAGGGAGAAAATTGAGAGATGTAATTGAGAGGCATAATAGATATATAGAGAGACAGAACAGCTGTGGAAAACTGCTAAAAATCAGGTGGTGAGAGTTTAAAGTGCAGCTACTGGAGGAAAGAGGAGGGGCTGTGGATACCTGCTAGTAGATTGGCAGTGTGTAGTACAGAGAGGGGACTTAGAGACAAGCAAAACCCAGACAGCTCTGAGAGATCAGGACTGTTTTCCAAATGCTATGGAAATAAGGATGGTAGGAGAAAATCAGGATTTATATTGTGGTGGTTCCTGGCCGATGACCATCATCAACACTGTTGGTTAATACAACTCCTAACTGTACATTCTATTTATTGGTGTAAGTGACCTCCAGTGTAACTCTGTCTGTTGTAAACTTGCCAACCCTAAACCTGTTGCCTACTGACCAGCCCATAATAGCAAGGCTACAGAGGTGGCAACCATCTCCACAGTGATAGGCTTGTAGCATACGGCACTTTGGTGCTGGATGGCAGGTGTCAGGTTGTGTGGAAAGTGAAAGTGGGCTTCATCCAAAGGTTCAGTGCCTTGTTCATATCAGACCACAAATTCGCCTGTAACATGAAGCTTGGCCTCAACCTCCTTTCCAGGACCAATACTTAAGCTCTGTCTCCTGCCATTAACTTGAGTTGAAATGTCTACACACTATCAAGATCCCCTTTCTCTACATAGTTCACGGCCAGAACTAGGTACCTGACCTACATGGTGTGAAGACTACCAGCTCTTCTAGCTGCAGTTTCAAGGAAAATGTCCCCAGCATGGTCCTGAGAAGGTATCAAAAGCTGTCTGCTATAAGAAGAAGGGCTTCAGGTGCCTGAAATGACTTGGTAGCAGCTGCAAACAACATAAAATAGCAATTTGTTACTCAGAAACTGTAAATCTGAAAGCTTACATGATAGGGCTTTTTCTTATATACCTGAAGGCATAATAAAATTATATGCATCAGGAAAATGAAAGGGAGCAAGGCATATACGATAGCCAAACATATAGATGAGTAGGCACAAAAACCTGCGGGACATACTCGTTTCCATTACCTTTGCTGCCTAACCTGCTGTTGGCAGAAGGACACTCTCACAAGTTTCCTAGTGTAGATGTGGGCTGTACCATGCCATCTGCCTTCTGCAACAGAGTGTGCACCCTGGCATGTTTGATTTACTACCACATTTATAGACAAAGGGCCTGCAGAAGAAAGCTTAAGAAAAATAGAAAGATTAGAATTTTTATGAGTTGCCTCTAAACTGATATGATCTCTGAAGAGATGGAGTGATATAAGAAGAATTATGGACTTCAGATACCATCCCAATACACACGACTGACTGAACCAGGGTAATTTTATTCCATTAGTCTTTTAGTTCCTTTTAGAGCACCCGGTATGTTAAAGATGTGAGCAAAATTTCAATTCTGCACCTTTTGGAGTGCAGGATTCTCTCAATTTGGGGGTGAATATAGTCACAGCGCTCTGATACACTTGAAAGAAAGAAAGAAAGAAAGAAAGAAAGAAAGAAAGAAAGAAAGAAAGAGAAAGAAAGCAAGCATAAGTGCATTGTGTGAGTTACAGAAGAAAGCAGCCATGATACCACAGGCATCAAAGAAGAATTGAGTGGAACAGAGTGACAGTGAAAGAGAGTTGGTGGCACCTCCTTGGGGTGTGGCCTCCCTACATCCACAATGCATGGATACATGTAACGGGTCTGAACCATCGTGTAAACAAGTGCAGTGAACATTTGTACAAAATGCAACTCAGATAGAGAGAACCTAGCTAAATACAAACTTGTTTTCTTTCTTTTCCATTCTACAGTTACCTTATCTTAGTCTCACGTCTGATCATCCCTTCACCACATTTTCTCTGCAGTGAATATCAGCAAAGCAATCCAATTGTCTTGCAATCACATTTCCAAGTGGATCTCAGAGGGGTCAAATTCTTTTAGTCATGTGTGTTGCTGAGTGCAACAGCCATCTTTATTTGTGTTATACCACAGGGCAGATGGCCTTTTTCCAAATCATCCCATATGTATTTGACAAATCATGAAGACATTCTTCACATGATATGAAAAGTAATGACTTAGCATATCAAGTCCTGCATCTTATTTTTTCACAGTAAAAGGGTTTACCTTGTACTCTTGTAGGTTCTCATCTGTATTCTATAATCAGAAATTTATGCTTCTACCAAGAACATTTGTGTTTTAATCTAGAACAAAAATTGTTACTGGATTGCTGTCTCATCAGTAGACTTATTTATATAGTGATCTTACTTATGCAGGGCAAAAGATAGATAGCAAATCAAGAAGAAAAAGCAGACTAGAAAAATATTCATCAATAAAAAATTATCTATGGCCTTACAGAGGACAAAGATGGTATAGAAGGTCAATGAAGTTATAATTTATACCAATGAAAGATAAATCCCACTGAGATTACAAAAGTATGAAGTTTCTGTAAACCATAGCTAATGCTTACAAGCATGTTAAATGTTTGTGAACATATGAAACAAAATAATTCTATCACTGTCTTCAGCAGTAGGCAGTCTACCTATTTCCAGTAATAGGAATCATGCTACCAAAGAAAAATGTTGAATGAAACATGAAAATATGCCCATGGTTCTTGGCTTGCATGGAAGCTGAATGGTAGCATATTTGGCTGTGATTTCTACACAGTATGCCAGATTTTAGACTATATTTTTATGCACTCCCTGGAACTGACTTAGAATTAATTTGAAGGGAAAAGATGTGCAATGTCTCAATGTCATATGACAACACATGGCAACCCAATGTAATGATCTTTATAATTGTTCTGCTACTGGCCTTCACTTTCTGAACTGTTTCACAGGAGCACCAAGAGCACATTAGTGGGGGACAAATTGTTTATCCAAGTAAAAAACTTAATTTTGAGACCAATCAAAAAGGTTTACAAAATCTTCTATTCACTGATTTTCTAACTAAACAGTTTCTAAATTTCCAAAATGTTTGTACTGAAATGTTGGGGGTTTTGTTGTTGTTGTTGGGGGGTTTTTGTTTGTTTGTTTTTTTTGTTTGGTGGTTTGTTGGTTTTTTTGGTTTTGTTTTTTTTTTAAATGTTAGGGACCTCGAAAAATCATCTAGACCAATCCCCCTGCCGGAGCAGGAACACCTAAATGAGATTACAAAAGAAGGTGTCCAGGTGGGTCTTGAATGTCTCCAGAGAAGGAGACTCCACAACCTCCCTGGCCAGCCTGTTCCAGTGCTCTGTCACCCTCACTGTAAAGAAGTTTCTTCTCAAGTTTAAGCGGAACCTCCTGTGTTCCAACTCACACCCATTACCCCTTGTCCTACCATTGGACACCACTGAGAAGAGCCTGGCTCCATCCTCGTGATATTCACCCTTAACATATTTATAAACATTAATGAGGTCACCCCTTAGTCTCCTCCAAGCTAAAGAGACCCAGCTCCCTCAGCCTTTCCTCATAAGGGAGATGCTCCACTCCCTTAATCATCTTGGTGGTTCTGTGCTGGACTCTCTCAAGCAGTTCCCTGTCCTTCTTGAACTATGGGGCCCAGAACTGGACACAGTATTCCAGATGTGGCCTCACCAGGGCAGAGTAGAGGGGAAGGAGAACCTCTCTTGATCTACTAACCACGCTTCAACTTACTTTTATAGAAACTTTTAAAAAAAACATCAAAAATACAATGAACTAAAAGAAAAAATATTTTCCAGTCTAAGTAAAAGAAAACATGTTTTCTAGACCTATTTTCTCCAGTTAGTTTCTCTCTTAGACATTATGATTGCAATTGCACCCTGCAATGCCAATTTCTCTCTGCTGACTAAATAAGAAGTTCAGATATTTTTATCTCTATTTGGTGAAACGATTTTCCCTCTGACTTAAAAATAAAGATAAATTACAAAAAAAGATACAAATACACTAGTAAATGTACGTAAGTGGTCTTTTCTTGATATAGAAATTATCAGAGAGGTTTTAGCTTTTTTCTGTTTAAGGGGCCAAGAAAAATTCTCAGTACAGCTCTGGACCCTTGTGTATCAAATGTAATCCTACTGACAATAAACTACTCCTTAGTAACCTTTCACAGACCTCTTCTCTGGAGATATCTTCAGATCACATTCAGAAACAGATTCATTAAAAAAAAGGAAAAGTCATATAAAAACTGTATTGCAATGAAATGCACAATCCAGCTCCAATAGCACAGTTTGAAATGTGATAAGCTCAAAGTTTTGAGGTACAATAGGAATAAGCTTTCAAAGACCAATTACACTGTGAATTTGTTCCCATATGTGCATAAGAGTCAAGTGAATAATTGAATCGTGAAGTCAATGTGCTACTAAAAATAGTGTGTCAGAATGTAAGTTTAGTCACTTGGTAGTATTTGAAATACAAAGATAAGACTGTGGAAAAATGACCAAGTTCAACAAACCAAGCATAAAAGCTGTCACTGCTTCACTAGTGTTGTATCAAATCCACAATCTCATGCAAGTTTAAGCAAAATGAATTAAAAAGAAAAACAGGGAAGAGATAATCCTTTTTGTGGCATTTACAGAGTGTCCTTTTCTGTGTCCACTATTTACAGTAAATACAGAGAGATATTCTGATATCCTCCCACATGTTGAATGGGACCTACAGAGCTCCCAAATGACCCTTACGCATTACTATGTAACTCTATGAGTGAACAGCATAATCTAATTTCCTGGTCTTAGAGGGAAGGTAAGAGGGTTCTTTGAGAACATAGTAATATGAGTAACATCAGCAGGTCTGACTGTATCTATTTATTTTCCAAAACACACTCGCAAAGCAGCAAATTTCTGTTTGGCTTGATAAAGTCTGATAAAATCAGAGCCTGTTGCAAATGACCAGAGAATGCTGTGAGAAAACCAACAGTGGTCGCTGCTCAGAAGCTTCACGTGAAGTGAAAGAACAGGAAAAAATATTATGAAGAATACCTAGACTATCAACCTTTTCCCTTAGTGTGCTGTAATACACCTTGAATCCTCTGCAGATTTTAAATTCCTCAGTCAGACAAGCAAAATTGAGGCCTACAGTTAAATAGTGTGAATTCTCTTTCTCCTCACCTATTATAAATAACACTGATTCATTTTTTTCTGGCCAAGATTATCTAACATTTACCAAATGGCAAAAACCATAATAAATATACAGTATATATATTTTTTATGTTATACTTATAAAATAAGTCGCAACATTTGAACTTTACATAGCAGAAATAATGGTGCATTTAGTCTAATATGGACCTCAACTCCATGTCTTCATGCATGAGTTTAGAGTACAAGTGTTGATTCTGTCAGATGTCAGCTCCATGCATATGACCATATGAATGTGTCACTGAGCATAAACTAACAGCTACTGCCTTCCTTTTGAGCTGTATTAGCTCGGGAGCAGCTCTACAGCAATACTACCTGCAGATCAAAGCTTAATTTTGTCCAGTCCAGCTTCAAGTCCAAGTAAAGGGAAACAAGACTGCTCACACTTACCCATGTGCACATCTTCTCTGCGTCTTATGACGGGATATTTTAATAGCTAAAAAATACTTGATTTCTAATCACTAGCATTCCTCATATCTGTAAAACATCATTCAAGATGAATTACCCTGGTAGTGTTTGTATGCTAACAGCTCCAAGGAAATTATCTTTTCAATAGTTTTTGTATCTACATTTTTCTCCAGAAACATTGCTAGTTTTAATTAATAACAATGAAAAAGGAAAAAGATAAAATCCTTACCTGAAGGAAAAAGCTGTTTAAAGTCAATGGCCTTTTAGAAATTATTGGTGATTTTCTTACAAGACCTAGAGGAAATATATTTCAATAACTTTTGTGGTTGAGCTACTTGGGTTTTGGCATTTTTGTCACCATATTTTTTATATCTCTTCAGAGCATCAAAATAATTTACAGCTGTTTCTGTATCTCTATGTTCGTGTGTGCACGTGCACTGTGATTTTATGTATGTAATTTCGTACATGGGTGTGTAGTCAACTTTCTTACAGCTTTACAAAACTGCAGTCAATATTCTTACAGTTACAGTTTTTCAGAGAAGTGGAACTTGCACACAAGAATCTCAAACAAGCAATGGTTAGTGAGGGCTACCTTCTTCAAATATAATTAAAATTACTGATGACATACTAAGTTCACACATCACCATATCTTCAAGTGTCAGCTCTGCTCTGTATCCTCAGTGGTACAGCTGCTCATTTATGTTCATATTGTCAATTATGGCCTCTCTTCAAAGCTTTATAACCAAAGTGGGGCTAAAGGGAACTTGGTTGAGTGAGAACATATAGTGGTATATAATGTGTATATTTGCTCCAAATTAGGAGTTTTCTTGCTTTCAAGGCATATTATAAACTGATGCTGGCCATAAAAAGAATTATGTGCAACTCTTAGCAACATCCACAAAAAGAAAAAAAAAAAATCTTTAACCATGTTCAAGCACTTGGAAAAAAAATAAACTGTTTGATTAAGGTGAACTGAATCTTTCTCCTCAGTGCCTGGATATGAGGTGGGAAATGGCTAGCACAGGTGAGAGATGTTTGATTTAGCACAGCAACCAGAAATACTGTTTCAGTGGAAAATCTTTCTCAGTTCTACCTATATATGTGGTTGTATATACCTTTTTTTTTTTTTGTGTGTTTTTTTTTTTTTTTTTTTTTTTTTTTTTTTTTTTTTTTTTTTTTTATGTACTGTATGTGGGATCTGGATGTAGACTTCAGCTTCAGGGGATAGGATATGACTACAGATAAATCTTTACTGACCATACTTGTTTTTTCAGGACAAGGACAGCCAAAAGTAAACCTCCTGACTCTGATGATCCTTAAGTAAGGTATCAAGTCCTTACCAGAAAGCGTGGATATTCCCTAGCTTCTCAGTGAACTTATTGTGTTTTTTCTTTTTTTTTTTTTTTTTTAATAGGAAAACCCAGATGTATTCCCTTATCTCCCTTGCTCTGCCTCATGTAAACCAAGTACCATGTAAAATGAAGCATTTCAAGGTAAAATCTTCCTTTAGCAAATGCCATCTACAGGAAACTTTAATGCAAATAGGTACTTTTTGGTAACATTAGAAGCAGCAGAAAGCAACATATTTTAACAGAAAAAAAGTCAAGTAAACTAAAATATAGGCAAAGTGACAGCTCAAACTATATTTGAAATCATCCAAATAAAAAGGGACTCAGTTGTCTATCATGGAGTCTATTAGAAGACTGTGTAGTGAACAATGTATCAGATTAAGCTCAGATGTGGGAGCACAGGGTAATTGCCATGGTTATAATGTATATAAATGACAGCTCACAAGGTCAGGAAAACAAGCTGAATGATCTGCTAATTTTGAATCACTCATCTTCCTTTGGGTAAGCGTCAATTTACTGTACTGGTAAACTTTCAGCTCTATAATTCTGAGTTTAATGACATGAGTGTGCTGCTTGATAGTAAATGAGAAAAGCTATTTGTCTTTTCCTAAGCATATGATATAAGTCAGAGAATGAGCCACCAACCTTCTTCATGAAGAGCCTCATTCCAACATTTTTCAGAAGACGTCACACAAACAGATTGCATACCACTGGAAGCCCCAGCAAGGGGCTCTGTGGGAATAGTTCACAGAGCTCCCCTGGGTCCCACGACCTTGTTGAAAAATAAGCTGGTGTGCAACTGACCCCTCGCTGCTTTGTACTGCAACAGTCCCTCTGACTTGCCTCTCCTGTTCTGAGAAATATGGATATCATTGAAACATTTTTGCCAGCCACTTGACCTGGCTTGGAATAAACAGCTGAACAGCTCAGATGCATTTTGCTCAGGAGTCATTGGTTGGACTGCTGGACTCTCTGACTGTGGGGATAATTTACTTGTGTTCTGCTGGAAAACTTGCAAAAAAAGAATATGTAGGGATCAAATTCTAAAGTACTCATTTTACTAAAATGGACACAACAAGCACTTGTGGATTCTTCCTATTATTTACAGTGCTAAATTTTGTATTCTGAGAGTATAAGCCTCAAATAACAGAGGAGAATACATAAATACAAAATACATAAATACAAGATTACTGTAATTTAAACCATTTAAGATATCTTCCAGGATCTTCAAAGTAGAATCTGGCTGTGCAGGCAGGATAAAGTAGACACTTATTGTCAAGCATGATATAGATTTCTAAGTCAAAATAGTCTTCCTAGATGGAAATATAATCTTGAAGCACTGAGTTGCATCATTCAATGTGAGGTCTTACAAGCTTTACAACCACTTCAGAGAACAAACAAGTCCTTTTTCTGCCTTTCCAGCCTTTGCCTCTCTTCCTGTACTCTTTCTACAGTGTGTCAAGGCAGTCATTCTCCTTATTATTTTCTTTCTTTTAAAGAATTTGTAATCTGTATTAAATGTATACAGCCCTTACCATTTTACACTTCTTTTATCATTATGATGGCAGAGGAATAATTCCCACTTCAAATCTTCAGGCAGTCATTAATGAACAGAACCAACTCTACAGCCTAAGACTAGGAGATTTAATTACTTCATCCCTACAGGAAATGAATCAGCATGTTTTGTTTATTGAATCTCTATAATGTTCTCGCAGTACCTAAAACCAAAAGACAAAGGCAGCAGGGAACCTTTATTGATGTGTGTGTGTACATATGTATATATTCACACATAAAAATGCACAAGGCAAAAGTGGAATTGAAGAGCATTGATTATTCAAGCATGCTGAATAATTTGAGTGAATTTGCTTTTTAGTTCCACTCTGGGAATTGGAGGAAGGTGAGATATTAATATCTTATATAGTTCAACACTGATTAAGTAGGACAACTCATCTCTCTCCCCACATCATTTTCCCTCTGCACTTGAAAATTACCAAGTCTGTGTTGCTACCTCACAGGTTGTAGACAGAGCCAGCCATTCACAGAATCACAGAATGGTAGGGGTTAGAAGGGACCTCTGGAATTCTGCACCTAGGGAGGAATAACCTCATGAACGAGTACAAGCTGGGAGTTGACCTGCTGGAAAACCACTCTGTGGAGAAGGACATGGGAGTCCTGATGGACAGCAAGTTAACCATGAGTCAGCAATGTGCCCTCATGGCCAAGAAGGCCAATGGATCTCCGGGGGTGCACTAATAGTGTGGTCAGCAGGTCAAGGGAAGTTATTCTCTTTCTCTACTGTGTCCCGGTGAGGCCACATCTCTAGTACTGCATCCAGTTCTGGGCTCCCCAGTTCAAGAGAGACCAGAAACTACTGCAGAGTCCAGTGGAGGGCTACAAAGTTTATTAGGGGACTGGAGCATCTCTCTTGTGAGGAAAGGCTGAGAGACCTAGGTGGGTTTAGCCTGGATAAAACTGAGAGGGGATCTTATTGGGACATGGACACTTTATATAGTTCATCCTTAGCAATGAGAGTGTGAAAATTATTAACTTAGTGAATTCAAACAGAAGAAATCAACTGAGCTGTAAATCTGAGGGGTTTCTGTTAAACATTGCTTGAAAGTATTCGCATCAGAGCACATCTGACAAAGGTGTCAGAGACTTCTAATAAATTCATACTTTGGCTATAAATCTAAGCATACAGCCATAGGACAGCTTTACCTATTCACTGGTGATAGACCTAGAATAAAGTTACAAGAGATATTTAGAGGAAGCAGAGAAGCTGTCATAGTATACTAGCAACTGTATTGTAGATCCTTTTAATTTAAAGTACACTTTTCTTTTAAAACAACTTAAGTTCTTTGATATCAGAAACAACTCCAAAGCAATGAATACAAATGTGCAAAAGTGATGGAAAATGTCATAGAATGACCTCACAAATTGATGAAATTCTGCATTTAGAATAAATTGCAAATTTTGTCCAGCCTACTTTTTGAAAATCATCAAAGTGAAAAATTTTTCACTAGGTGTCTGTGGCGGATGAAATGACCAACACCGAGATGTGTTCAGGCATCAGGCATCAGCACTTTATTGAAGCTTTGCACTGCTTATATATATATCCTTTTTTGCTCCTCCATGCCGCAAGCATGCAGCATTCTTTCACTTTTGATTCATTACCCCTTAATCACACGCACACCTAAACAATTGATATGATTGGATATTTCTACCTGTTCACAAGCCATTCTTTTACTGCTGACTGGCTACTAATTATAGCACACAATAATCTCTTATCTTGTCTCATGCACATTCTTCTTTGTTATTCTGCTTTGTTTTATTTTCATTTTATCTTTCACTTAAGGTCAGGAATTAATTGCCCAAGGCTGAAGCTGCCTGCAGCTTTGGCTCTTAAAGCACCAACAAGTGTCTGCTGTGAAATGTATTTGAAACTGCCATACACAGTTGAGCCAACGGCCAACCATCTTTTACAAGTATGATACTGGTGGACAAGATTACTGAAGCAGAGGGTGCTGAGAGTTTGCCTTTTATGGACAGGTAAAACTTCTAGATCTTTTAACACACTTTTTTTTTTTTTTTTTTTTTTTTTTTTTTTTTTTTTTCCGATGCAGAGGCAAATCATCCTAAATTCAGGAAGGATAATCGTGAATGGAAAGGTACACTTCAGACTGCAACCAGTACAAAGCAAGAGTTCTGTATCATCATTTTGCTACACAAATAAAATGTGAGGGAAGAACAATGTTACAGTTAATATTTAATAGAAACAAGGAGTTAAAATGTGAGGATTTATCTTTCCAACTTTGCCACATAGCTCAATCTGACACTGTCAGAAGTGGAAATGCAAGGAAGAGTGTAAGAACAGTGCAAACATTTTGCAACGCTTCCTCGAATATTACACTATTCAAAATTTGAAGCTTAGTCTCCAGAAACCACGTACAGATTCTTCATATGTAGTAACTCTCAGTAGATTTCCTTCTCATAACACTACCCAACACTTCTTTGAATCAGTGTAACTAACATGTAATGAAATTGTGTGAATAATCAGGTTCTTGGATCAACACACAATCTAAAATGACTATAAATATGCCAAGTACTAGTGATGGAAAATATAATCTAATTTCTAAAAATCTGACCTTTCATTTCTCCATTTCTCTGTAGCTCTTAAAGTGTGTACTGAGACTAAATTAATCTGCATGTCTTAATAATTTGTTCTCTGAAAATGGAAGGTGCTATAAAATCAAAGATGTTCTCCCTAATTGGTTGAAGATAAAGAAAAAGAACCCTACAAATTTGTCCCCACCTTTTCAATTTGGCAAATAAGCTTTATAAAGAATTATAAAGAATTTAGATAATACAAAATAGCATTTATGTAGTAACACACTAAAACATACTGACTCAAAAATATTCTATAAGTCAGTGTACGGAGCATCTTTCTTTTGAATTTGCACATTAGGAAATTCAACAAATGGAAACCAAATCTCCACCTTTCCATAATGATACTTGAGTCATTTGTTTTGCCTGTGATTCACAGCAGCATGGAAAACCATTTGTGAGATCTGGTCTTCTTTCAGACTCTAAGAAGGAAAATAAATTCTTAGTATTTTCCTCCCAGTAGAAAAAAAAATGTTGCATGCTACAACTTACTTGTTTTCAGTTAAAAATTTCTATCTGTCACTATAGAGTGTTAAAATACGTCTACATTAAAAAAAAAATATTACAGTTTTAATTTTTTCTTAAAATTGCACTTCAATGAAAGACTTAGTGCAATAGATTATACTGAGGTACTTACCACATTTCAGTCCTTTCCATCATTTTTACTGATTCAGTAGATAACTCACACTCACTCTGATGTACAGGATTGGGACACACATCATTATTTTTTTAGCAAGTGGCCTAAGAAATTTTCATTATCACGTAGAGAAATTATACATGATCTAATGATAAAGATAGAAACACTTTATTAAATCCAGACAAGTGACAAAATAAATCCTATTGTTGTAAAGCTGTTATTCAAAGGCTTAATATTATTCTGTGGTAAGTTGAAGGTATTTTTTGTGCATAATTAATAACAGAGATAAATTGCATTAATTTATCTGTTCAATGACATAAAAAAGTTAGTTGTTTCTCCATTTTTATCTTTAATTTTCTGCTTTTCTTATTTTTAAATATTTAATAGTTTAAGTGAATTTTAAATCAGTCTAAAAAGTAAAAATCAATTTTTTAAAAAAATTTATCCTCCATATCCTCTTCAGTGATAGAACTAAAAGAACGATAATAGACTTTTTAATGAATATTTTGTGACCTTTTTATGGCTTAGAGTTTTGGCATAATATTTTTGATAGACCTAAGAAAACAATTTTTAAAATAAAGGAAAAGGGTTCTGAAACATGCACTTGCACCAATAGTAATCTCACAGTGAAAGTAGTGTGGGTTTGTGTATTTTTAAGTTTTGACACATTGCAAATTACAAGGAAAACAAAAAAGAAAACAGCTTAGTTGATGTTACAAGCCAATAATGACTTCAGATGTTTTTTAAGACATGAAAGATATTGCCCTTGTATTCATGTTCTTTTTTAAAGTAAGGTTATTGGAAAGATATGTGAATAAATGCACTTCAAAAATCTGTTTTCTTTCACTCACAGTATTTAAGATTTGATACGTGATGAATTTGTTGTGAAGTCATTCAGTGTAAACCTGTTCTGGTCATTGGGCAGAAGTCCATGAAAACATGGATTACTACAGTAAGATGCAGACGTTATTAATGCTATCTTTTTAAATAGTACCTAATGATTTGCGCAGATTTATGTCATCATGCAGGAGAGCCAGATTTGATTCTGATCTCTCATTCTCTTACTAAAATCAAACTGAACATGTTAGATCTTAAACAACTGAAGTGTTTGGCTTAATTTCAAGTGTATGGTTAATTCATAGAATCAATGTCTATTTATTAGTGAATCTGTTTGGTTGGGTTTTTTGTTTTGTTTTGTTTTTTCCCACATTAATCCTCATGACAGCATCTGGCTCCTACAGTTTTATTTGCTTCATGAAAGAACAGGTTATGATTGGAAGACAGCATGGTAACTGTACAGTACAGAAACATAACATCATATCTAGTAAATGTGTTTTAAGATATTCTCCCAGAAAACTAAGGAGAATCCTATTCTCTGAGTGGAGGCCATATAGTTATAAACAGAACACTGATTCGAACTTGGAGATACAGAAAAAAAGACTGTTTATTATGAAGAGTTGGGTAAAGGTTAAATGATGTAAATGTTACAGTTTGTACTTGATAACAAACAGCAAAGATCCCTGGCATATTCACAAACTCTTCCAAGGCTTGTCAGAAACATGTGCTGTGCAGGTAGGTTTGTTACAGTCTTAACTGCAAAAATTCAGCCTCTCCTTCCCAGGATATTCTAAAAATGTTGTAGTTTTTGACATTACTAAGTGAGGGGGAGAAGAAAATACGGGGACATAGATGTCTAAAAGTGGTGAATATTGTTATCTGCACCATGAGCATTTGGTGTCAGATCCACTGAGGATCACATATTTTTTTCCCAACAGTCTAATGCACAGATGAGAATGCAAATAATTTTTCAACAGGTACTTGTAAGTCCCATCACAACTATCCTGTCATTTTGAACAATGAGAAAAGATCAAGGAAATTTTCAAGGGGTTTTGGGAGTGGTTATTTGTTGTTTGTTTTTAAATATAGACATCAGTGTAAAGTTACAAAAGAAAAGTAAAGGAATAAACCTCAGCAATAGGTTTCAGTAAGCACATGAAAATATGGATGCTTATCTGACCCTTATCTAAATCTACAAAGACGTCTGGAAACTGGTGGAAATCAGGCAAAGTCAGACAGTTCAGGAAATTCTAGAACTAGAGCAATCTACTGTTTACTAAGTGTGAGAACAGGTCATATAATTTATGAATTAAATTACTTTTGGATGCATATCATTGCAAGAAACTTCTTCCAAAAGGAGCTAGAGAAGCTAGGAGGCTAACTCCCATCTTTCAGATAGGGGTAGGCTTCTCATGTCCCTTTTTATCCCATTCATTTTCATTGGAAATATAGCTTTATTCTAAAAATTATATAAAAGGAAATTATTAAAGAAATGTTTCCATGCTGCGCTAGGGAAATCTGAGACTGCTGAAGTTTCCTGTCAGAAAATAGAGCCTTGAATAAGTGTTCACATTCATTTAAGATAAAGAAAAGTCGAGCTTCTTTTTCCAAACTGCTTGATTCTGGCCAGGAGTTCAATACCAGCTCCTAACATCTAACTCCTTTTCTTTTCCTCGTTGCTGCTAGGCTGTTCTCAGGAAAATATTTCTCTGGATTTGACCAGAAATTGTATTTTTAACATGAGACAACCTTTCTGGCAACTGATGAAACCAGCACATTTAAATGAAAATTCAAGTTACAATATGGAACCAATTTTTGGCAAAAAAAATTCACAATGTAATGTGGTGGGCATAGGACCAGATGCAAGAAGCATAACATGTCTGCTTTTTCACAGAAGCTACCAGTTCTTCCTTTTTTCTCCTCTCTCTGTAACACAGCACCTCTGCCATCTGCTCCAGTCGTTAGTGCAAAGACAGTACCAACATGTCCAATTACTGTGTTCTCGCTACCTCTTGAACTAAGCTGTAGCCACCTATAAAATGTGAAAATGTTAAAAATGCTCACCCTGCCTTCTCTTAGAGATATCTGATTAGAGCATTGAGAAGGATACAATTCAGGTATTATCAGAAGTGCTCTTCTCCTTGGATCTCTCTTCTAAGGCGTTAACTTGCATGTCTGACATCTGTTTCCCCACCCTGCGTCTAGGAGCTAAAGCTCATTGCAATACTCATACTATCTTCCTCCTATTGGATCTGGTTCCCCTTGCCTCACTTGCCCCTCTTCTTCATCTGTCCGCAGCTCTGACTGGCAGCTCTATGACACTACATCTACCATCAGTACCATCCTGTGCCAAGCAGACAGGAATCTAGATGCTTTTGCATGCTCTAGCAACACTTCCTCTTCTCTCTGGCTTTTGTACAATATATTTCCCTCCAACTTCTTCCTCAGCATATATATTTTATCTGATATTTTTGAGTCACAGGAGTGACTGAACTGCATGAGAAGAGCATATGATTGATGTCCGGCCAACTCCTAAATACTAATATTCTCAAATACTGTAACCTTAGTCAATAATACAAGTTATTTCCATGGTTCTTGAGAGTTCAGAATTGTTTGTACATATTAGGTGTTGTCACAGAGTTAAATGATCTTTGGAATTCCTGGTGACTTTTGCAGTGACATATACTCTAAATATATAGAAGAGCCAGACAGCATATCTGAACTCAAGTGGTTGATAAGATCTTATACAAGTAAAATTGTACAGCAAATTCTGTGAATGTGCTTGCCATAAAAGCTTTGACGTTCATGAAGGATCTAAGGAGCGATATTCACTTCACAAAGACCCCTGCATAAGAACATCATTTTTTTTCCTCTGCTTTGCTTTGCAGAAGGAAACCATGTTGCAATGAAAAAGCTAGTTAGACACACAAAGGAGAAGAAACAGATTGTTTTTCAGAGCCTAACTGCTAAGAATGAATAGATTTTTTCCAAGAGCCTCATTCTAAGCCAACCTGAGAAGAAAAGACAATACATCTTAAGTAAACTATAATTTTACTAATTTTACTATAATTTTCTCTTGAGCGAAAAAAAGGATATAATTCCAAAGATTTAACCACTGAAAAGAGTCAGTCTATTAATTATCTAAAGATTAAAGAGAAGGTTATTAACTTTTATAGGATACTTAGTATAACTTTGGAATTTGTTTTTTTTTTTTTATCAGATCCATTGGAGTGTGAAAATGAACGTGATTTTGGTTTTGAGGTAGACCTGCCACAATTCTTATCCAGATATTATAATAATATTACAGTAGGATAACATCCTTCTCTTCTATCTTAGAACTTTCAGCTTTTTGTCATAAAGAGCCCTTTAAAATTCATCTGCAAAGTCTTCTAATTGGCTTATTGCTAGTTCTTTATTTCTTCATTGTCTCTCCTTCCTTATCTCTCTTGTCTTTCAAACACATACACACTCT
>NW_010307421.1:21200-135652 GCF_000700745.2 Antrostomus carolinensis | reverse complement strand
TCTTTCAGAAGTTAGCTGCCCCCTCATCTATTCCAGGTATGTGATCCTAAAACCCCACCAGTTTCCATTTTGACTGTCAGTGATGACAGTTCCAACTGCCTACTTGTTTACTTTCTCCAGAATTATCTCTAGTTTTGCATGCAATTTGTACATGCAAAAACCTCAAACAAACAAAAAACCACCCCCATAAAATTCAAATCTATGAAGCCTCAAACTCCTCTAAAACTACCCTTTCCTAGGGTGTTAGAAAAAACTTTTAGATCTTAGAAAACTTAACTACTTGATAGTGACTAAACAACAAAGAATGTAGATTGTTGCCTTGAATGCTAATATAAATTCTTTGCTTGTGATATGTTGCTGAAAATTCAGATTCTGCAACAGATACTCCCTTATGATATCGTGCTGGTATTCAGCACACCTGAAGCCTTTGCTGTTAAAATACAGCTGTCATTACATTTTATACCTACAGCTCTGTCTTTCATTGGTTCTCCTTACTGTTTATGAGAATAAGATCAGCATGACAAAACTGATCATCCACCACATTTCCTCACTTCTTTTCAAGATTACAAGTGAGATTTTAAAATCCATGCATCAAAAATTAAGCTGGCAGAGAAACCACAGAATTTCAGATTATACAAGAATTGAAAGCATATTGTGATATAATGTTTAACGGCAGTATCACAAGAACTCTGTTTTATTCTGTGTGATGCTCAAATCCTTCTGTTCTCTCCCAGAGCCTCATATGATGGCTGTCAATGAGAATCCAACAGCACTGGTGTAATAGGGATGCTATCCAGAGATATGGCCCCATCTATTTTGGAATATAAAATTCATTACACAAATTGAGGAAATGTAAAAGTGATGTATTCTCCTTTGAATTCCTCTTTGGATAAAATTTCTCCTCAATCATAAAGCACTTTGATATTATTTTTTAAGGCACATTTTTAACATGATAATTTGACTTTCCAGCACATATTCTGGGTGAAACCTAGGGAAGTCTGTACTTTGCTAGCTACAGTATCACACTAAAGACTTTTTAGAAAAGGAGTGTGGTAAACAGTAAATAAAAACTTAAGCACAAAGAAGTAAAATATTCTGATTACAATAAACTTCTAATTTTCCAAGGAAGACTGTTATGGGACAAACTGGTGTAAAAGTTCTTGTGGTTTTTGGTGTCTCATTCAGAAAAATATGATGCTATTTGTAGAAATCAAATCAGTTAAGATGCTAGATGTATTTCTACCCTTAGCAATTTCTCACTAATTTAACACTCTGCATCCTGCATGGAGCTGAGCCATGAAATTTCAAAGGCACAGGAAATGCTGCAATAGTTATTCAGGGTATTATTCGTTAGGGCACTCCTGAATATTATATAAATCGAGATGAAGTTCCCTGCCTGAGGTAATAGCAAATTCCTTGCTGTTTTCAGAAAGTCAAACAAACATTTCTGAGGTACAACTTGTGCTTAGAGTAGAAAGAGACAAATTCATTAAGATTTCTCCTGAGCTGGGCCTTCATTCTCATAATCCTCTTCCCTCGGGTTACATCCAAAGTAGATTTACATTTTGACAAGAGTTAGTTGTTTCTTATGTTGTGATGAGAGATGCCAGATTCAGTCTGGAAAGTGATTGGAGTAAAAATGTATTTAGATTTCTATTTACCTGAATGTTTAACCTTTTCATGGACACAATTTTGTCCAGGTATAATTTGGGGATTTGGATCATTTGGCAGAGATTCCAACATATCTTCACATCTACAGAAGTGATATCAGATGTTCAGAAATTCTTTACATATGACTAGTAAGAATGCAAAAATCAGCTTCATAGCTCATGCACCTAGCTCTGGAGTAGACTCTTTAAAGAAAAGCAGCTGGCTTTGCAATGGTGAACAGTACGGTATTGCTGCGAATCATTCTGGATTCTAGCTCAAAGTTTAAAACAGGGACTTGACCCAGAGGAAGAGAGAAGAAAGTTTCCTATTTAGGGAGTTAATTATAACAACCAAAACCATACAAAAAAAGAGAGTCCTAAATCAATAGTAGTTTTGAGATGACAGGATTAGTGAATTTTGGCTGTCCTTGCCTAATCCCAGGACAAATATCTCCCTAGTAAATTGTTAACCAGCCCCACAAAATGACAGCCATTCACTGAGCCTGAAGAGCTGAGAGGCCAGTCTACAGATTAATGTGTTCTGAGCATATTGAACTCACTGAGAATCCACAGTAGTTTCAGTCTTCCCTGAATGCTACTGCTGACTCACTGCTCAGTAGACCAGCAGGAGCTAATTCTCCAGACACCATAAGCAAATGGCTAAAGTTCACTCTGGCAAAATTTCCAGGCATTTAAAGGAGATATACCCTTAAGACATATCCCCTTATCTAGAGATACAATCTCTAGAAAGATGTTCTCCAAATAGGATTATGGTTTCCCTAGCAGCAGACTACTCAATTCTTAAATTTCACTTTGTCTAAAAAATTCAGATAATTCTCCTCACTCACCATATCTTTTCAGAGAACATCTGCCCTCTTGAAAATACAGCCCCCGTGGTAGAGCGAAGGGCAAGCAAAACTAGGTAGAGTTTAAACACTCGTGATTTAGGCAATATAGTTTAGCTATATCTCACTGCCAAGATTGGATACATTTTACCTACTTTTTCATTTAACATACTGTACTGTAAATGACACTACCCCTAATAGGAAGATAATTAATTTCTTTGTCTATAACAGCAATTTAGTGTTCTAGACTCTTTCCAAGAAGTAAATAACTCCATGTGAATCTCTTAGGATCATAAGTATGATACTGTTGTCATGAGTCAGATACAGATTAGACAGGTCATGTTAGTTATTAGCCTTGGATATCTGTTTTCTGAATTATTACTGAAACACGTTAGTTGGCAACATGTCTTATTTTACTGCTTTTATTCTTTTAATTTCATTGTATTGTGCTTCCACAGATACTCCAATAATTCAATTGCAGAGAAGTGCCTAATTTTGAGTTCAAGGTGATGAACAAGTAGTTTTTGAAATATTTATGGACCTTAAATATCCAAACATAATTTCCATAATTTATGCCACATAAGCAGCAGTGTTAGGTGTTGATTAGATTTGGTTGAGAAGTACCAGTCTCAGCAATAGAAGGAAGCACATTAGCCAGATCTGCTGAAACAAACCATGTGGGACACCCTCAGAAGCTGCTGCTGGACACTGCCCATCCATGATGAATCTGAAACACCCTAACAACATCCTAACAACAATGACATTGTCCTTGAGTAGCCATTGTCATCACTTCCTTGTACACTATTATCAGAGTTGCTGTTTCTGAAAATACATAATGTATCTTTTCTGAGTGTGGCTTTTGTAAAATGTCAATGTGTGCTCCGTAGAGCTAGAAAAGTTGGCTTCATCTCAGTAACTGAAAATATAATGGGCCCTGCTTAAAATTTGAAAGTTCTTAATGGATTTTATGAAACACACATACCTATGGCCCTGCTACTACTACTACCACAATTATTATTATTTCAGTATTTTCCCCTCAGAATAATGAACTATGATAAAACTGCAACAGAAATAGCAAAATATGATGTATAATTAGTCACAGAAGGCCATATTTTCCTGGTGTCTTTGACTACTGCTGTAACACTGAGTAAGACCTGTCACTGGTCCCAACAGGAGGCATCACAACCTTGCTGCATCCACATTGCAAAAGTCTTTCTTTCCCAGAGGACCGTAGCAACTTTTAAACTGATTATTGAGAATCATACCTGGCATGTCCCTTTCCCCCAGAACTGGACACTGCTTGGGAGAGCAGCAGTAAGCAAAGACAAAAACCACACACCAGAGACCCTGCTTCTCATTGAACCATAGGAACAATTGTGGTACAGTGCTCAAGTCCATTAAGCAAATACTTCATTCAGTTTAGTAGCGGCTGCAGTCTTTAAATGCTCCAATGTTTAACATTAATTACCTAGTCTGTGCACCTTCTTGGAGAGTTAATGGAGATGAAATTAATAATTTAATATTTACTGTTTCTCCCTAAATCTATAAAGGTGCAAAAAGCTAAACGTTAGGTTATTTTACAATGAGAGGAACAGATTTTTGGGAAAGTTCATCAAGAATGACACAACTGAATCTTCCCAAAGCAAACAGCTTTCATTTGAAGAAAATACCTGTCTTGATTAATATTAATATAACATTAAATAAGGATAAGTAAGAATAAGCTTTTCATCAGTAGAACTCAAATTGTCTTTCAAAGGAGATAAGGATCACTAACTGCCAGATTGAGTGATGTCAAACAGCATGCCTTAACTCACCCAGTAGGTTAGTGTGTAAGCTAAGAATAGAGTTCAGCTCTCCCAGGATGGAGTCCAATGACCTGATCATTAGGTAAATGCCACCTTGGTTTTGTGTTAGCAAACTACAACTTCCTTACAACTCCAATGACAAATAATCTTCCCCCAATGATATAATTCTATCTACATTTCCAGCAGGTCTTAAAGCAGGTATGTGTGCAAATCTAGCTTCAACCTAATCTAAACATACTTTTAAAAATAACTTTAAAAAAAAATCTAAGAACTATAAAATTTACCTAGTAAACTATTGGGGAAGAAATTATTATTTATAATTTTTAATCTTAAAGCTTTTAGAAAGTTTTTAAAATTATTATTTATTTAATTAAAAACCTTGTAATCAACCCCAGCTGTCAATAAGATTATGTCACGTGAAGTAATTTTCTTCCATAAAACGCTTCCCAATCTGCTGTGGATTTGCCTGTCTGTAGATGCTAATGATAGGAAATGTCAACTTAAACACATTTTTCTGCCTTAAATCTGTCAGATACCAGAATGTGCTTACATAAAATGAAAGCTCTAAAAAGAAGGTAACATTAATTTTAAATTCTCAAACCCAATGTATTTTCATTGAGGACCTGGGAAAGACAAGAAGTGTACATAAATGCACTTATTGATGTTGAGAGATACCAAAAATGGCCTCATCATATCTGACTTTTAAAAATGAAAACTTTTTCATAAAAATAATTCAACTGTTATCCAGCTGAAATCATACTGTGCAAATAACTTTCCACATAGTGAGTTGACTGGTTTCTGATCTCTTCAGCTTTACAATGACAAGGCATAACCTCTAGAATATATTTCAGTTGTGGAAAAGGAATCTGTTCCCTCTTTAGCATGTGAAAGCCATCTAGAAGCAGACAGAAGGTAGTTCTATGTGACAGGGAAATCATTTATACCAGGTGGAAAATTTGTTTAAATTGCTGAAGTTAGTATGACAAACACATTTACACTACCTTAGCAAAGCTGGCTCTGCAACAGGGCATGGAGCTATCTGTTCACTAAAACTTCTATGTTGCCTTTATTAAAATTTGAATTGATGTGTATTTTAAAGGAATGGTAGATATGATGCTAGTCATGCAAGTAAAGGAAATCACAACTTTTCTGTAAACCACTGCAGAGTGAAACTCTATTTAGATGCAAGGCTGTAACCTTCCTGTGGCCTCCCCAGACACTACAGCTCTTCAGAGTATCACATTGAAGAAGATTTGAGCTAGGACTTACTTTACTAACCACAGGTCCTTTTATATTCAAGGGTATGCCTATCACACAACACAGTCTGCTTCTGTTCTGAGCTTTCAAAAACATTTACCCAAGTCTTATCTGATCAACTCCTCTTCCTTGCAGAGCCATGCTAACATTTCACTTTTCACTCGTAGATCATTTGGTAACTTCTGCAGCATAGGTAACTTAAGCATCCACAATTTTTCCATCCTCCTGAGCTTCCTTCTCCCTTCCTAAGGCTTCCATGTGTTCTTAAAAATTCTTAGACCTTGTGCTTGAAAATTATTTCCTCTGGAATGGCAATCACAGCCGTTTCCTCATAGCCATCCTTCCCCTAACATTGCCAGATATGACAAAAACATTCCATTCAGTAGCAGTCAGTAAGTCAATTACCTTAGTAAGGTCTGAGTCTCAGACCTCTATAATGTTACTTCATCTGATTGCTAAATTTAAGCCTTGGTCCTTTCAAGCAATAATTAAAAAAAAAAAAAAATCCAACAAAAAAAACCCCAACAAGGTTGACAAAATATTTTCCATTTTTAATATTCATTGTACTCACTGCTTACCGACATGAACTTATAACCTTCTGCAAAATCTGAGAGGGAAGACAAAAAATCCATAAAGAAAAAATAATTTATATATTTTTTAATCACAGCTAAATATATTCAGTTTTCCAGCTAATTTTTATTTTAATTGATCTAGATATTCAAGCTGAAATAACTAACAATTACTTATCAAAATTTGCTTTCAACAATAAATGTTACAACGATGAACTGCTGTTTATATTTGGAGTAAAAAAAAAAACAAAACAGAACAACAAAAAACCCCAAACAACAACAACAACACCCTGTCCAAGAGTTAAGTGTCTTCTATACATCAGAAATTTCATTTTCCAGCCATTTTTTCCTAATGGATGCATGTAAGCTACCTTTTAGAGCCATTAAAAGTTGACTTGATTTGTTAAGGGACATGAAAGTGTATGCTTCCCTACCACTTAGGTAGGAGAAATCACTTTGCTTATTTAAATTTTTGTCCTTACTAATTTGATTTAGTAAGGGTCTACCTGGACATGAGCAATTCCCGCATTCTGAGGAGAATGCATTAACGTTTCTGGGCTTAGAGAGAAGCTAAATGTGAACTTCAATTCCTTTTATTTGATTAGTGAAATATACCTCATGGAAGCCTTTTTAATATTTACTGAAAACTTCTAAAACTGAAACCTCCTAGGTGAGTGAAGAAAGTGCCACTGGGCAGGGGTACAATGCTTGCAAGTGGTAGAAATTAAAAGGCTGGTTTGCAAACCTTAAGATTGAAAGTAAACAAAATATTCTAAGGAAGGCAGAGAACCAAAAAAGCTTTCCAAGCAGCTCCTATAATTTATAGAACACTGTTTTCTTTCCCTCCAACTTAGCCCACAATGATATGCATTTGACCATTCAGCAACGAACGTGAATTTGAAGACACTGGATGCCCAGACTGAAAGACACCTACTGAGGCAACTCAGGAAACATAACTAGGGTACTAATGTAAAGAGGAACATGCCAGGCATTTCAAAAATAAATAAATAAAATAGAAGAAATAAAACAGCCCTTGAAAGACAACACAAGGTTATCAGATTTAATGAACAACTGTACCAGTCAGACAACAATTCCAGGAAAGCATATCTCAAACTATAATTCCTATTATGCAACAGGTGCAATTATAAATAAACAGTACTTTTCCCCATAGTGATTAAAACATTTGTTTTTCTATTACAGAGCCGAAGAAAGTAAACAGATCCATTTTTAATGCAGTACATAGGTATGACTTTACAGTGGCAATAAACCTGCAGTTTCCTTTAAAGATCACAGATGTAAGACATAACAGATGCAAATTTCACTATATTTGTCAAAAATAGTTTGAGATGCAAGTGTTCAGGGAAAAAAAATATTTTTTCACAGCTTTTAATGGCAGTGCTGTCCTGTGTACACAGCTGGCTGAATAATGAACTATACTTGTGAATAATTATTCTACCACTGATTTGGGTTTGGGTTTTTTTGTTTGTTTTTTTGTTTTTTCCAAGTAGCTCAAATCCTCTCCCTCTAATGAACTTCTGATGCAGTTTGAAATAGAAAAAGCAATGTGAATTATTTTCCAGATGGAACGTGATGATGTTTTCATGGACTGGTGCTGAAAGAACCCAAAATATCTTAACATATGTTAACAGGAGAGATGCCATTATCCTCTGAGAATACTGAACAGGAGTTGAGAAAAAAGAGAATTTAGGTCCAGACAGAAATACTCATGCAATTTTTAAATTGATCTGTTCTTCCCTTCAAGGCAATTTAAGGCAATTTACTAGTAAAAAAAAGAACAAAACAGTACACTTAGTCCTGAATCAGAGAGTTACCACAAAGCAGAAAATGTGCAGTTAGTTTCTGCAGTAGCTTAACTGTACTAACTTGTTCAGCTCTTTACCCAGCCTATAGGTAATACAAGAAAGAAGAAAAAAACATTGTTTTTTCTGGTATGTAAGTTGTTGGTAGTTGATTACTTAAGTTATTTTTCTTCCCTTGAAGTATTCATACTTGCTATTTTTCTGCTCAGCCTGATGGTCTCTATGATTCCTATTCTGAGGGTTACATTATGCACTACAGGAGGTGGCAGGACAGGAAATTTCTGAAGTTGAGGATTCTGCTAAGCCTTTGCATTTGGCAGATGGAGGTTGATTTTTCTGAGTCCTTATGTACACATTTGTGAAGTCTACATAACAACAGTTATACCGATCTTTACAAGTATCAGGCTGCCAATGATATGATTCCAGTATGTTCATTTCCATAGTTCTATATTTCTATATTATTATTGAACTACACAACTACTGCGCTACCTGTGGGAATGGTTAGAAATTGACTGGAGAGACAGTCCAGAGAAAAGCTAAGCAATAATACAATTGTTCTTTACTTCTCCATATGCCCATCCTAGTACTGATTATTAACAAGACTCTATTTGTGAAAGCCCTAATTAAGCTTATCTGTTTGCTAGCCTTTGGCAAACTAAGTAGGCCTGACATAAATAATTGGAAAATAATTCTACAACCACCCCAGGATAGAGCAGTCATTACTGAGTGTTAATGCACTGGTAACCTTGCAGTGCATACACTTACAATCAATATTATGCAATTATTCAAAGTCTTGCTTGCTTTTCCCTTCTTAGTTAAAGCATTTTCACTGTGATGTGGTTTCAAGACTTCTGACAGTATATTAGTAGATGTACTTGATTTCTTATTTTTTAAATGTTATTAAACAGATTTTTTCACAAAATAACCTAGAAAATCCAGCCCCAACCAGTTTTTTACACTAGGTGATCTCAGTTCTTGGCTAAGGCCAATGATAAACCAACTCATTACACAAAAGTGAAAAAGCAGAAAGGAAGCTTGCCTTGATTTGCATTTTATTTATGTGATGTTTAGCTGTTAGAACTTTTAGAAAACCTTCCCTTACCACCCTCTAGCCCCTCACTTGGCTGTGAATAGTAGGATGTTAAGGGCAAACAGAGTAAGAGTTACTGGTAGGAAGCATAACCAGGTGGTTCTGCACCAAGCAGTTATCATTAAGCTATAGTGAAGGTTAGGGTTCATATACTAAGGACTGATGAGCTATGCTTCTTGCTGAATCCTGAAGGCTCCAGAATTTTATGATGAGAGTTGCTATCAAAGGGATTTTTTCAATTTTTATTATCATATACTTAAAGTCAAGATTATACTTCAGCACTGCAAAACCTGAAAAGTTACATATGTTGCTGGATCATGTAAACCATTAAAGCCAATGTCAGTGTATATCTATTTTATCTGAGGGATAGAGCATCTATTTGTGCCCTATAGGTCATCTATGTTGATTAGCAGCAAGAAAAAATAATATCCAAATTTCACTTGTTCATAATCAGTCCCACGTCTACATTTTAGAAAATTATTCTAAAGAAAATATCAGCACATTTATCCAACTATGATTACATGTTAGATAAACTTCACGGAAGATAGGGTTTCACAGATACATTACAGAGATCTTTGAGAAGACATCTTGGAAAATGTCGGGGGGGGGGGGGGTTTTTTGTTTGGTTGTTTTTTAACTGTAAAAATGACAGCCTTCTAAGATGATAAAATACTTCGTTCATGTAAGCTCCAAATGGTTTATTTTAGCAAGGATGGGGGTTGTAGGAGGTGGGGATATTCAGATCACGCTTGACAATTTTTTCTTTTTATTTAATTAACTGCACCAATACAGAATCAAAGAATCATAGAATGGTTAGCGTTGGAAGGGACCTTTAAAGATCATCTAGTTCCAACTCCCCTGCCATCAGCAGGGACACCTTCCACTAGACCAGGCCACTCAAAGCCTCATCCAGCCTGGCCTTGAACACTTCCAGGGAGGGGGCATCTCTGAGCAACCTGTTCCTGTGTCTCACCACCCTCGCAGTCAAGAATTTCTTCCTAATATCTTATCTAAACCTACCCTCTTCCAGTTTAAAACCATTTCCCCTTGTTCTATCACTATCTGCCTTTGTAAAAAGTCCCTCTCCAGCTTCCTGGGGATACCTTCCAATACCCAATACCCTTCAGGTATTGGAAGGCTGCTATAAGATCTCCCCGAAGCCTTCTCTTCTCCAGGCCAAACAGCCCCAACTCTCTCAGCCTGTCCTCATAGGAGAGGTGCTCCAGCCCTCGGATCACCCTCTTGGCCTCCTCCGGATTTGTTCTAACTGGTCCATGTCTTTCTTATGTTGGGGGCTCCAGAACTGGACACAGTACTCCAAGTTGGGCCTTACGAGAGCAGAGTAGAGGGGGAGAATCACCTCCCTCGACCTGCTTGCCATGCTTCTCTTGATGCAGCCCAGGATATGGCTGGTCTTCTGGGCTGCCATTATCGGCTCAAGTTCAGCTTCTCATCCACCGTATATTAGTTCTTGCTAGTGTAATTCCACTGATATCAGTGCAGTTATTCTTGGATAGCAAGGTGCCAGTCAGGTTATAAAACACTATCACTCTCCTATATATGGAGGAATGATTTGTTGGGTTATGCTAGAAAATGCAATAACCCCAGTAATACAAGTACTACAGAAATAATGGGAAAGGGTGTGGCAGAGGATCCCCATATGGTCATTCACCAGTGTCTATTAGTTTGGACATTATCTAGATGAGCTAATGGCTCCTCTCAGATTCATACAGAATGTCTTTGTCTCCTGTTTCTCTGTGTTCTTGGTAAGAGGTGGGCTGCCTAGCTCAGGTGCAGGCCCAAATATCTGTGCTAAGTTTTCCATATCCAAACTAATATACTCTCCTGATACCTGGAGTATTAAAAGGTAATATAGCAGTAACTACACCATACAGATAAATCCATGCTAAATCCAGTCTTCACATGGAATGACACAAGCGTGTCCCCATACCCTTCACAGCATTTCTAACCCTGGTCACATGGCTCAGAAATGCTTAAGCTGCTAACTTGGACCTAAGAAGATTTACCAAGCTTCAGCTTTGTGCTGTGCAATACCTCAGGAGCTGCTTTTGGGTTTGCTGGTCCTGGAAACAATATAGACACTTCTATGAAGGACTATGCCTAAATTAATAAGCCTTCCTAAACTTAACCTCTCTCTACCTGGAGCCAGCCTTGGGTTTTTCTGCAGTTATAAACAATCTATATACCTCATTTAAGCAGCTCACAGTTAACAGAGATTATATATTACATATGGTCTATGAGGGCATCTAGGAAATGAAATAATTGTCACTGTGTGAGATTTTATATAACCTACGAGATTTTATTCAAATATAATTTTACTGGACTGGGATTCAAGTGGATTACAAGTCCACTTCTGTCATGGTCTTACAATTGAAAAATTTCAGCACTGAGTAAAAAAGATTATATTTAGCTGTTATTTTTAAAGGTAACATGGAATTGCTTTACTTCACAATTCACAAACCTTTACATAGAACTCCTTTGCCTTGTCTATGCCTCTCTTTGGGGCACAGACAGCTTCTCACTAAGTGTATGCAAAACTATTGTCTTGGAGGATGTTTATACTGCACAGAGGACCTATTCCTTCACTCTTACATATTAGTACACTCAGACAGAAAGCTGAGAAACACTGAAAGGAAAAGATTATTAATTTATTCTAGACTTTACACTAGTGTTCCCTCCTGCAAAGATGCATTTCTAATACCAAAAGGTAAATTCTTTTTAAATTGTTCCTAATGTCAAATCATCAGTTAGATATATAGTCACAACTCCACCTGAAGTACCTGAGCAGTGCACACATGTCTGCCTCTGAATTCAGGCAATTTGCTTCTTTTCCATCTCTGCCTTATGCTGAAAGCCAAGTTTGAGGATTTATATGAAACAACAGATATTGAGATTCCCCTCATTTTCTGTGACCTGACTTTTCAATATGAAAACAAAGATCAAACAAATATTTCAGATTCTCTTTTCTCTCCAAGAGGTCATTTGGCTCACCAAATGGCTATCAGTTTATATAAGAAGCCTTTGCAGTATATGATAGTGAGTTATGTTCTTTGGAATGAGGATATGAAAAAGCATTTTTAAAAAGATTCAAGGTTAAGATCTTTTCATTCAAGTAGATATTGAACACATTCCTAAGAATAGCCCTTCAGATCTGGAATAGGTTCAAGAACAGTTACTTAACAGTCTGAAGAACAAATAACCCCTAGTTTTTATTTTGTAAGAAAAATGTCAAAAGGTAGGCTGAACCTTAATAATATGAAAGTTAATGCTTTGGGGTTTTTTGTTTTTTTCTTTTAGGGTTTTCTGGTGGAGGGCAAAATCTAGGTGGTGAAGAAGAATACTTAGCAGAAATTAAATAAAAACAAGGGATATCAGTTACTCAGATGTTCTAATTTGATTGTGTTTCTATAAAAGCAGTAAACACAGGAGCCAAAACCAAAATCCTTGTTCAGAACACAGAGGCAAAGGAACACAAAGTCCTGACTACTGCCTGAAAGATCTGGGTAACCTATTGAATACTGGGCAGATTACTGGCCTCAGATTCCAGCTTTGCAGCCCAACTCTGTCTGTAAAACAAATGAAGTAAACCAAATATACAAACACACCAGTGTACCACTGTATGTTCCCTCTAGAAAACAAAGTATACTTCCACAAAAATAAACAAAAGCAAACTTTTGCACATTTTGCACCTTTCCTTTCTCAAAGTCCCCAACTTATTTTTTTTACCTTCCTTAGCACCAAAGACTCCTCAATTTCTTCTGTAGCAAGTACACACAAGTAACACTAAGCAGTAGTGTCTAAATGGTATCTGTCGAATACAGTGGCACATGCAGGCACAATTCAGCATACAAATCCAACAATATCTCACCCCATACACATATCTATATGTGTCCTTCTTTTGACCAATGAGTTTACATAGTAAAAATATCACTCCTACTGTACACAGAAGACCTTTGTTCCAGTCACAGCCAAAATGAAATACCTGAAGCAAAAAATACAGTCAAGCTCTCCCTCCTCTTTAGTCAGTACAGTGACTACTCAGCTCTAGTTCATGCTGCTCTTTCAGTGATTATCAAACAGAGAGGAAAGACTGAAAGAGTTCAAGTGATACTAAATAGCCTGAGTTTTTCAACATGTTCCAAAACAGTATGCAAGCATTTTCTAAACTGCTGAAAGAAACAGGGGTCTCTCCTTCCTGAGCCTTTTCTATAGACTCACTCTTCTGCCTCCTCACTCACTAGTTCGCTGAAAACCTAAGTGCCTAACTCAGAAGGTATGAGTTCTGGAAAGCAACAAGGCTCCATAAACATAAGTATATACAGTAAATACCTTAATCCTCCTGAAAAAGCTTCCTTTGGCAGAGGAAAAAGCTGGCCTGTCTTCACAGTCATTATGCTCTCCTATAGTGGGATAAGAGAGACACAAATCAAGTGGGCTGGAGTGCCCTCACAAAGAAGGAGTAGCTGGTGCTCTACACACAATTTTCTAGAAGAAGCAAAGTACATATCTAAGGTGACACTTCTAAGAACAGTGTGGTATCAACAGAAGCACCAGAGTGAGAGAGCAAAAAAGGTCTCTTAATTACTTTGGTGTCAAAAAAAAGTGCATTTATTTGCAGTAAGTTTGACTCAAAGATACAGAATAGAAAAAGCATTGTTCTGTGTTTTCATATGATCTTTAAATAAAACTGTGATTCATTAGTGCTGTTTTAAATATAAGATAGGAAAGCTGGCAGACAAACATACATGAGTTTTATCAGGTGAGTTGTAATCTAAAGCAAGTGAGAAATCCTATACCACTTCATTGTTCACAGAGAAGGCCTGCTGAAGATCAGTTCTAATCACAGCGGGTATTAAACCAAATAATTCCCTTACATTTAATTTCCTCAAATTCTTCCAACTGCCCTTTTCCTATAGAAGCTGAGACAAAATGGCGGAAGCTTCTTCTTTTTCTTAAATTCAGAAATAAAAGCTTTTGAAAGCATGTGTTTTCTGAAAGAGCAGTACATTGTGTCACCATTCAGATAGACTAAATTATATAAAATTCTAGCTTAATTACTACCACTTTTGTTTTTAACTCGTAAAATCCAAAGTTGTAAGCTTGGTTCAGTAAAACACTAATTACTTCCATATTGCTCTGAGATACATTGAGCACATGGTATGAATGCATCACAATTTACTGCAGGAATAATAAAATATGTGCTAATATTTATTATAGAAATATAATTTTATACTCTTAATTAGAATATATAATGTACAAGTTACATAAAACACAAAGCCAAATATTATTTGAAATATCAGACAATAAAATGTTAGTAAATGTGGGTAATCATGAAAACAACAACAAAAAAATCTTCTTGTCTGTGTTAAAATAAAGAAGTTTTATTTACATGACCACAAGTCATTTCAGGGGTCTGCCTCATTTATTGTATGAGTGAACTGCATTTAGTTGGGCAGCTATTCAATATTTTGTTTACACTTGGTTTTGCAAGCTTGGTTTACAGTCCACAATTCAAACACTCTTACGAAGTCAGAGCTACTAATTTCAATGAGGACTTCTCTCTTTGTACAATGTGATTATCTCACAAGGAAGGTGAAGGGATATTATACTCATATTATACTTTTTACATATAAAACAACAAACATTCTTATCGGCAGCTGCGTGCAAAACCACTAGTACTTAGGATAATTCAGAAATCCCATTTTAACACAGCTGTAAAAATTCTCTGATTTGTCAGACAATACAACATATCTTGTAATCTGTAGCATCAAAATTCTGACAAACTAAGAAAACTGAAATTCAAGTCCCTGCTTCAAAGCAAACTAGTATAATTTCTAAACTAATCAGTTCTTTAAAAGAAAATTGGCCAAAAGTCTGTAAACAAACCAAAGTTAATGAACAATTTAATTTATTTTTTTTCTGAAATAGATAAGCAGCAAAGCACATTTTAAAACTCAAGTCTGTCTATGCTTTAATTGAATAAAAGAGCTTCTTACAGTAGAAAATACTAAAAATGCTTTAAATGTGAAAAATGCACTGCTCTAAATATGGGCATCTGTGCTGTTTATAATGATGGAAAATATCCAGGTATTCTTTGGATTAAGCATTAGAGCAGTTTAGAGTGCTTTTATGATAATCCACTGAGAAAGTCTGGGTTTCCCACTGGCATGAGAAATAAATGCAGACCACAAGCTTTTACTTGAGGAACAAAGCATCAGTTTGTATTATATCTAGGTTAAAAGTGTTTCTGGAAATGGCTATAGTCACATGAAGCAAGTCATCCAAAAGAAACGGTAGTAGGCTTTATAAATTATTCTTTTTTTTTTCCAGTCATAGGAATATAAAGTAACATTTCTGAATTAGAAAGATGTTATCATTTGCAATGCTGTAAGGAAATATAAAGAAATGCTGGCAAGACCCAAGTCCCTTATTGGAGTAAATGTTACTTGAGCTTTGTAGTAACATACTGCAGTAAGCACTACATTTCATGCATGTTTTTCCTATGAATTAATATATTAACACTAACATTTTTACTATTTCTTTTAAAAGCTGAGCTGGATTCTCCTCCATTCTTTCATGCATTCGGAGTTATAACTGCTCACTTGAATAAAAAAGCCAACTTAACTTTAAAAAAAAAAAAAATCCCCCTGCTTTCCAGTCATAAAAAAGGTAAAGCATATGAGATGAATAAGGAAGAATAGAATAAAGTAGGTACATTTAATACCCTCTCTTTGAAAACACAGTGATTGAGCCAGGGTCTTAATTTGACATTAAAATCATTAATTAAGGATGTAAAAATCCACCAAAAATCTCCCCATTATCACAATTTAGACTTCAAATTTTCATATTTTGTTACAAACACCATTCATGTCAAAAATCCCATTTTTTTAATTCCAACCTAAGTTTCTGTTTGATTTTTTTTTTAAGAGGGAGTTAAACTTCTTCTCCCCTCCAGCAGTTCTGCAAAGTTTCTGTGTAGATAATAATTTTGATATGCCATGTTTTTGCAATGAAATGAAAAAATGCTACAGCTTTTCGGACTTTGCCATATTGGTTTTGACAAATTATAGAACTGTTTTTCAAGTAATTTTGATGCAGTCTCATAATTTCTACCTTCCTGCAGAGTTCATTTTAGCATTGCAAAAATGAGGTGGTGTAAAAGACCACCGCACACTCATTCAGATATTTTATGAATGCATATTTATTTTATAGTGTCATATCACAGGAAATTTAAGGAAACCATGCACATACAAAATAGAAATACCCTACTTTTCATTAGGTAGACTCTCCCTAAGTGAAAGAAGTTATTTGAAAGATATTTTTTGCTTTGATCCTTTGAAACAAAGACAGATAGCTGGTGACAGCTGTTTATAAACTCACGTACTACAATTATGCTGTGCTGAATTTCCAGCATCTCACTTATCATTTGAGAGAAATTATAGGGAGCATTGCTTCTAACCTGCACTCTATAAATTATACCAATTTCATGCATGCGCGAATGGTGAAATTAAGAAAAATTAACTTCTAGGAGAAGTTAATTCAAATGTAATCTGCAGGCTTCATAGCTTCAACAGTCCAATGGCTTTCTGGAAGTTTCTGTCTAAAAAAGAAGTGTTCAATATTGTCTAGGTAGATATTGATTGACCACTACAGCTCAATTAGCTAACCAGATAACTTAGAGTGTGCTCTTATCATAGAATCATAAAATCCTAGAACAGGTTGGGTTGGAAGGGACCTTAAAGATTGTCTAGTTCCAACCCCCCTGCCATCAGCAGGGACACCTTCCACTAGACCAGGCCACTCAAAGCCTCATCCAACCTGGCCTTAAACACTTCCAGGGCGGGGGCATCCACAACTTCCTTGGGCAACCTGTTCCAGTGTCTCACCAACCTCACAGTCAAGAATTTCTTCCTAATATCTAATCTAAACCTGCTCTCTTTCAGTTCAAAGCCATTACCCCTCGTTCTATCACTATCTACCTTTGTAAAAAGTCCCTCCCCAGCTTTCTTGTAGATCCCTTCAGGTACAGGAAGGCTGCTATAAGATCTCTCCGAAGCCTTCTCTTCTCCAGGCTGAACAGCCCCAACTCTCTCAGCCTCTCTTCATAGGAGAGGTGCTCCAGCCCTCTGATCATCCTTGTGGCCTCCTCTGGACTCTTTCTAACAGGCTGGGGGCTCCAGAACTGGACACAGTACTCTAGGTGGGGCCTCACGAGAGTGGAGTAGAGGGGAGAATCACCTCCCTCAACCTGCAGGCCACACTGCTTTTGATGCAGCCTAGGATACACTAAATTGACCTATTTATATGGAATATCTAGCAGAAGATTAAGGCAGGTTTGTTTGATTCAGACTGTACAATCATTCTTTTAGAGACTCTCAAATATTTTTAACTTTAAATTACTTGAACACACAACAAGTGTATGTATCAGAATCTATTCAGAGTGCCCAACTCCTTCAAGTTCCTTGAGTCAATACCCCATGACTATTGCACATGTCCAATATGCAGAACTGACTGACTTCATTCAGCAGAGTACTGTAAAGGAAGTAGACAATATTATGGTTGAATCCCAATAGACTAACTGAGAAGCAGTAGCTGGTTGCTATTTATGATTCCTGACTTGGCAACAAAGAACATTACTTCTCAGTACACAGAGATTCTGGGACATGATAATACAAGGCTGTTTCTTCCCTTAAAAGATACTGCAAAGAAAGAAGTGTCAAGAATGAGAGGAGATTGCAGCCCTTTGGTATTTGTTTACCTCAAATACTAATACTCTAAAAAAATCATTGGATCTCCATGCAGTTCTGCATAAACACAGCAAATATCCACTAAGCTCTGTTTTAGGATTTGGGGATTATGTTTCTGTTCAGAGACAAATCTCAATTCCACCTTTACACAGATAAGAATACATAATTATATGGAGAAAGGAAAGAGACGTTCACACAAAACAATTGTCTTTTGCTTTCTCTTCAGAGTAACAGAAATCAATGGGAAGCTACAAGTCCCTTGTAGAGATCCAAACAGAGTAAACCACTGGAGCATAGTTCAAGTATCAGCAAAATGCAAAAAAAATAATTCCATTGTGTATGCTCCATCAGGGAATTTAACTAGGTACTAAGGAAAGGAAGAGCATCTTATTGTTCCTGTTACTGCAAGGTGAAAAAGAGTCTGTCTTGTGGTATTAAGGACCTGAACAGCAATTAGATGTTAATCAGAACAGAGCCAGCTACTCACACAGATCATGCATTTTATACTTTTAGCTACTAATTTTAGTTACAAGACTACTTTCACTATTTTCTTAGTACTTTTTTCTAAGGAACTATTTACTGTCACATAGTTGCAGTGTGAATATAAGGGACCTTAGCCCTTGAAATGGCACAGGTAGAGAGAAGGTACAAAGTAATCTTCTGATTGGATCACTTTGAACCAGAGAAAAATTTCCAGAGGTAGCAACGGATGTGAAGTAGTTCATCTTGGTACTAGAATGATGGCACCAAAACGTGTACTTTAAAAAAAAAAAAAAACACCTGGATGTTGTTTGTATGGGGGATAAAGTTGTGGAAACTGTGTAATTTCTAGGTCCTATAAATATACATGTGTGGAATATTACCATAGCAGAGCATGTATGATACCTAAGCATTAAAAACAATGGTGGAACATTTTAGTATATTTCTATTTTCTACAAATACTTTCAGAATGGAGGCCTTGCATTGAGCTAGAGATCTTTTTGACAGACATTTTAAAACACAATGTGACTAAAGGGGCATAAATACATAATCACACAACACATAATTAAATACATAATGTGATCATGGTTGTCTTTTATAAAATAATGGTTGTCTTCTTTCTTCTGAAATTCCCTGTACACTTGGTCTTGTTCCTTACTTGATCCTGAAAATAACTGCACTTGAAAATTTAAGTCTTCCCTGTTTAACTATTCCATACCTTCTGCTTGTCAGTTGATTTTAACTGTTAAGCATAATGAACAAATTTTACTCCTAAGATCTGAATATGGAGAATGTCAGCTACATCTTAAGGGTCTTTTCCAACCTAAATGATGCTATTATTAAGAAGAAGAGGGTTCACAAAGCTGGCCATCAGCTCAGCATGACTCTGCCTTCCATGAAGCCCTCTGTCCCACAATGTATGGATTGAACAGCTGCTAGCAGTGTGGAGTAGATGAGGTACAATGTAGATCAGCAGCATACCTAGAAGCAAGGCTGATCTCTGGAGTGAAAAAGGTAGGTGTTGTGTGAGCCCAGGGTATATTTACAACTATTTATCAACACAGAAAAGTACTAGCTCTTCTATACTCAGAAATTGCTTGTGCTTATATAAATTCACAAATGCACACTGAAGTTCAATGCTTGATCATCAGCATATTTGGAAATACATACAGGCAAGTGTCCGTGTGGGTAAATCAACATTTAAGGAGAGAGAGAGACAGATGGTTTATCTATGAACATACACCCTCACACTTGCACCACTATCACACATATTTTGAATCCTTCCTATAGAAATCCTTCATATATGAAGATGGTTTGGGATTCTGAGTAAGATTTTATGTGTGCTAGAATAATAATTCACCTATTCAGATTTTTTTTTTTTTGCTAGAACCCTACTCTCATTGAAGCCTGCCTTTTAGAAGATTTCTTAAAAACTGATAAATAAAAAGCCTTAACATATCACTAGGTGCTATATGTTGTTATCTCTTAGTGTGCTGAATAACAGTAATTGCTACTGAGCAGGATTTTGTAGCATTTTATGTGAATTTTCAAATCACTTTTAAATATAAACAAATACTTAAATTTACTGCCTAGTGAAAGAGAATCAAGGAAATCCTCTTTTCAGAGTTGTTCTGAAATTGATTTTTCTTTTGTTTTGGGAGAGAGGGGTGAACTCGGGCCATGTTTGTGTGAGGATTCTTCTTTATCCTTCTTTTTATGGGTGTCTAAAGAAAACCAATGAAACAGCTGTTTATCCTCGGGGCTCCTCGTTTCAAAGGAAACAATCTCATTTTCTGAAAATGAATCCACTTTCTTTGCTATGCACGACACAGTAGGAGTCTAGTTTAAGGAATTTCCTCTTTTGCCAGGTGTAATAAGAATTTCTGTGTTGTCCTTAAGAGGTAAGTTTAGACCAGCTCCAGCAATGAGCATGGATAGTTTTCTTTCACCTGCAAAAAGACATTTTATGCATATGTTTATGCACAGAGGAAAAAACACCTCATGGTGACAGCACTGATGTGAATGAGAGTCAGCTGAATAAACACCTTTGGGATGCCTTGGACCAAGTGCCCAAACAGTGAAAAGCTTGATCCCAAGAATAGAGCAACAAAGCTAGGATAACGAGAAGGTATTCACTTGGGCTCATGTTGAAAATTCTAGGACTAGTTATTAGTTAAAACATGACATTGCTATTTCTTGATAGACTGCAAGGTGTGTGTGCAGAACTGGTTTTATGCCTGTCACTTTGTGCTGCATCATTTAACAAGGGTGCAGTCTCTACTTAGCAAATTCAGTGTGAATGAGGAGGACAGGATCCTGTGCCAAGTCATTAGAAAATAAAGAAGAAAAAGAGAGATGATAAGAGGTGATTTCTCATTTTTCTGTTTCAGGAAGGGCTTATAAGTCATGAACATCCGAGACCGTTACTCACACTTTGTGTATCACAACAATGATCTGCCTCAGATTTCAATGATCCCAGCTTGAATTTTACAATAAATTTCACAAAGTTCCATTTATAGCAGAAAGTGAGGGATTTTAAAACTATTTAAATTTTCTTGACAAGCCAAATGTTGGTGTGTGCCACAACAATTAAAAAAACCCCAAAAACTGTCAAAGAAAAAGCATTTTCCAAATTATATCTTCATAAAGACAGTTAAAAGCCATCTACTTGTCCCATGGTTTTCTGATAAAATCTTGGGTTCATCCATCCACCCTACCTTATCCTCCTCCAATGAGTTGAAGCTTTATGTATACAAATATTTCTATGTATCTCATGGAAATACAAAAAGGTCACTTACAAAACTTCAGACTTATCTCATAGTTACATTGGACAAGAACTGGCTATTTAAAAACACTGGATGAAATAATATGCAGTTAAGCAAAACAGACATTTTGTAGTGTATGTTATTCAATTTTTAAAAAATTTCTAATTTCACCCGATTGTGCCAGGGAAACTCTCCTAATGCCTAAATGCGTTTCACCATTGAAGTTAATTATGAGGATATACAAAGGGAGGAAAAAGTTTTTTCCTTACCATTTACCCCACAGGATGCAAACAAAATGTAGTACAGATTGTATTTTTTCTTGCAAGGGACAAATTTGTTAAATTGACACATGTAAAACTATGTGAAGTATCTACATTCCCCACAAAGTTATTTTTGGTTTATAGGTTTCTTTGTACTGAGAAAAAAAAAAATAATCCACAAGGGCATTGTTGCCAACTCTGACATCCAGGTATAGGGATTCATATTAATTTCTGATTTATTCTTTCATTATCAAAACTTTGCTTTTATCATCTAGACACAAACTTCTGTGAGTTGATGATTCTTATCAGCCCCTTCCAACTCGAAATATTCTGTTATCCTATGACTGTTAAAACAAATAAACCTGTAGTCTACATCATGAAGACTGGCACATGTGACATTTCAGCTTTAAGAGCAAATGTTAGGCCATACTGACAGGAAAATCAAAACCAAAAATCAAGCCCAGTCTCAATGTAGTCTGCCTGGAGAACAGGAGGAAGAGCAGTTCAGGAAATTGCAATCGGTATCAGGTAAATAGCAAGGAAATCTAGGGTACCACAGCATGAAAGAGATGCCAAATATGATGTAAAATGAGGAGAGATGTAGGAAACAGGAAACAAACAACACAAAAATTATGTACACCGTAGAGGGAGAAAGTTAGAAAAGAACTATTCTCTTTTGTTGTATAAGATGGTAGAATGGTCACTCTTCAGAATCCACTGGATAAAAGAAAAGGTATATCCTTTCATGAAATGAACCTAACTTTTCTTTATAGTCTGGATGGAAATTTAAATCTGAAATAATTATACTCAAATCTGGGACATGAAAGAAAGGGTCTGGCAGACAGAATAGAGAAATTAGTTCAGGAAAAGGTGTGATCTATTATTGCTACATTTCCCATTTGTAAGCCATAGCTTTGGAGGATTTTCACAGCTGTTGTTTCTGACGGAGGGAAATGGCCATCTGAGAATTGTTTTCTTTGGAGCACATTTAATCAACCCACCACACATCTAAATATTTAAAAGCTAAGTACATAAGAGATAAAAATCATAATATTTACATTGCATAACCTAAAGAAACAAGGACCATAATCTACGGGATGAAGTAATTATAGAATGAATCAGATATTGAATCAGAGACCAAGCTTTCCAGTTGCAGGAGCCCAAAGGTGGAATTCACTATAACAAATTCTGATTCAGCTTTGTTTATATGGAGATCTAAACACAGGCCTTGAATCTTCCAGAGAGCTTTTCTCAGACTTAGGAATAGGAGGACAAAAAGAGTAAAACATACACTCTAACCCAAATATCCAACCACAGTGCAAAAGAAAAGATACCAAGAGATTGCTATTTGGAATTATATTCATCTTACTTAGCTTTAAAGGTTTTAAAATTAGGTATTCAGTCTAAACCACAGTAGAATAGACAAGGGAGACCAGCAATATCTAATGTACATGAGTGGATGTATCACCCTTCTGTGCCCCAACCCTTTACCAAAATAAGGTCTGGATCTGTATTATCACACCTTGTGTGCTCTGTTTCCACAGAAAGCATACCCAAGTGTGGGGAACAAAACAGAGAGACAGCATGCTCACCTATCATCAGATCACTGATTTAGACAACCAGGAGATCTGGAGCCCAGCCAACTTCAGAGCAACATCAGTCTCTGATTAGACTCCAAATGGCAGTTTAGACCATCTTTAGGTGGATAGTTCTCTGCAGGTTTCTCTAACAACAGGGGAAGCCTATGTGACTAACTTTGATTAAAACTGTAACATTTAGGTATGTAAAATTTGATAGATTTTATCTAGTTTTATTAGGGGACTATCTGGAATAATTTAAATTAGTAGTTGTAGTTCAGTTAGGTGTTTCAGCTATAGAACTCTACAATAAATGGGTGGACAATATCCCCCAAAAAACCTGCGGACAGAGATAAGTTCCTGACTCAGCCATGTCTGTTTGAATCTACCGGAACTGAAGTTCCACCTCTTTCTAACCTTTATAGAGGATATCATGCAAGCAACTCAGAGCATCCACTGTGGACACAAAGTTTCTGTTACAATATTACAAGACAAGCTGTATTTCTAACACAGGCAATGCCAGTTTTTCACCACTGTGTCTAGTTTTACAGGCTTACCCAATAGAGACTAGAGTTTATGCCACCCTCATTCTCAAAAGGTGGAACTTAATTCAAGCTATATACTGTTCCTCTATAAATAATAGATTATGAATACTGATATAAAGAGAGACATTGAAAAATAAAAGCTAGACTTGGAGTTTAGATTAACATCATTTAGAAATTAATCATAACTTAAACAAACCTGGATTTGGAAAAATATCAGCATTTTAGTAATCTTTCGTCATTGGTGAATTTTTTTCATCAAGAGGTGGAACTGCTAATGCAAGGTGTCATAAATAAGTAGTTGTATTCTATGCTGAATAGTTTAGTTAAAGAGTATTCAAAATTGATCTTTATGGATTGTCCTGACTATATGGGTGAAATACTCAGGAATTCTGGAGAACTGGATGATAACATATTGCATTTATTTCTTCCAACCACCCAAAGCATAACCATGAGGTTATTTGAAGTGCTAGAGGACAGCTAGGATGAAGTACTCTGTTTTACACAGAAGCTAAAACAAACATAAAATGCTTCATTTTCTCAGCAGGTCTAACTCATTTTACATTTAACAAGATGCAAATATTTAAAAGACTGGAAATCTTTAAAGGAAATGCAACTAATGGAACAAACCAAATTGTTATAATATCCTCCATATCATTTTTCTCAGGCATATTTACAAAACAGATATTAAAGAATGTTTGAGCATCTTCAAGGAAACAGGAAAATACAAATCTAATACCCTAACATATACCTATCTTCTGCTAACACAGAGATCAAAAGGAAAAGGGTCAGAAACAGAGCAGTATTTTAGATAAGTCTTCTCATTGTAATGTTCAACCTTGTGTGACAGCAGTAACGGCTCTTCTGTTGTTTGTTATTTACTTTATGTCATTGCTAAGAATTCCTCTTCAAACCAAAGGCATTGGAATAACTATTATGGAGTACTAAAAGAACTTCCAGTGTTGGGCTTCAAGTCCTGTTACTGATTTTGGTAGACCCAGATTAGTTTTTGATGGGCAATTAAATATACTGATGCATACCTGCTACTGCTAAATATGTCTGTTCCTAGTCTACCATTAACTGTTAGGAAAAAAAAAAAAAGTATTTTAATAAAAGTATTTCACAAAATACAGTCACATCAAAGTATCTTCAGGAAAATTATTGGATCTGCCAGATGAGCTTGAACAGTCAGGAATATTAATTTTATTCCAAAGAACAATACTGCAAAGAGGTTTTTTTCATCACCTTTCACAAACACTACATCCCTATCTCCATCATACATCCAAGCACTCCTTGTTTGTCCCAATGTATGTTTATGAAACTAGTTTTGGTGTCAAGAAATGCAGTAGTATATTACTCAGCAGTGATTTAAGGTACTAATCTGTAATCTATGGAGTTGTATGATGCAACACCAAAGACATCAAAATGAACAAGGAAGATAATCTGCCTTATCACTCCAAGATCCATGGTGCAGCTGAATTAGTCAACCAGTGGGACTGTCTCTCCGTAAAACTGGCAACAAGCAGCACATCCTCTGGCAAAATATTTAAACTCATTTCCCACTCTGCCAACATTTCTCTATTCACACCCTCTCTTAACCTAGCCTATTCAGAAAGGAAACATTCAAATCTTGTTCTTTGTCCCATTCACACCCTCTCTTAACCTAGCCTATTCAGGAAGGAAATTCTTTTAAAGTACATTCAAATGTTGTTCTTTGTCCTAAGTTAAGAGAAGTAAAGTAACATCATCACAATTTTAAGTTGTGGTACACATTTTTAGCGAGGTCACAGTTTCTTAGAGAAGATCAAAAGCTCTATGCATTGCAAGTAAAAATTAAATAGCTTTCTGATTTTCCCTCTAAAACACAAAAAATTCTATAGCTACACTGCGCAATATGATTAGTATTCTTAAATTGAAATTAATGTTGAGACAGTGATGGAGTTTTGTACTATTATAATTAATAAGTATGGGACAGAGGAAAATTTTATTTTCCTTGTACTGGCTCAAATTAATATGATAGAAATATTTTTATCTATCTCAGAAAAAAAGGTATCTAGCTATTTATTTTCTCTCTGGCTCTGGGGTTTCATGTTTTTACTCCAGTTGTGCTTATTATAAGAAAGCTGATTATTCTTCTTTGGTTCTTATACTGGTGTCAAAACTTCCCTATCATAAACCATCTTCTCCTTTGATTTTTAAACATATTTCTATGATTTTTTTAATCTTGAAAATTACTATCATACAAAAAAATTAGGTAACAATTATCACAATTTTTAGGCAGGTATGTACTGTTAAAAATGAAATCAGAAAAGCAAAAAATTATCATCCCAGTCAAACACCACCAGTTTCTTGCTGTCACTCTGCAAGACTCACAACAGGTTATCTGTACTGCCTTTAGCAGCTATGCTCATGCTCAAGTCTAAGTCTGCAAAGCCAGTTGCATCCAGATTGCCTTGGGAGATAGAACTTGCAAAGAAATTATCCTGCCTCCCCTTCACCCTTGCCCTGCTTTCTGTGACTGAGGTTCTTTGCTAGGAATGCCAATATGTTTCTGACTACAGACAATACATAGTAAAAATAAGGAATAAAGTCATGATGTAGCATGACTGTACAGATGTTGCTGAAGACAATTACATACATCAAAGGTGTCTCAAGAAAAGCTATGGAGTTATCAGAATGTAATTGGAATGCATGATTACTTACTATTCTCTACTGCAGCATTACCTGTATTTTTGAGGTATATTTAATGCATTCTCTCAGGGACACTAAAATATATGCCTTCCAAAGATGTCACTGTTAGAAGAATACAACATTTTAAACATGCTGAGCTGCATGCTTTGTTTTCTGTCATTAGGGTATGGTTGCTGAACAAATACAGACATTACAATTGCAACTGCTTCCTTTTTGTAATCTCTTTTGCTAAGATTAAATGCTTTTAAACAAAGCTTTCCTGCCCCTGTTGGATTAAAAGGTAACATATCCATTTTTTTTGCTTTACTGTGAAAGCTTTGAGGTCTAGAAATCATAACTGGACAGTATCACGAGGATTTCTACAGTACGGGCTATCTTTCATTTCTTTAGGAAGTGTGGAAGAAGAAAGAATAGATGGAATAATGGCTGTTCATGAACAATTTGCAAAGTTGTTTACATCAATTGTATATAACAGAACTGTAGAATTACTTGAATTAAATACCTAAAAGTATACTGTATCTAGCATTCAACTGATCTAAGTCAATGTAGATTAATTGAAGTCAGTGGACAGGCTTTGATTTTCACTTGTTGAAGTCCTGCTTCAAATTGCAATAGGGTGTGTGGGTGGTTATACCTCTAATAGGATAAATGAGTTATCACAAAAATAACTTGGGTATCTGTACCTTCTGTGCCTCCAGTAAATCATTTGTCATACTAGTAGGAAGAAGAGCTTTAGACCAACTCCATCACAGTAATTTATTTTATCAAAGTCTTTGAGTCAGCATGTGCAAACAGTAATTAGGTTAGGTCCATTGCACAAGAACAATAATTTAAAAATGAGATGAACACAAGGGGAATTTCTTAACCATAATAAATAAATACAGAATACAGTGGCGGAGCAACTTAAGCATCTCTGTATTGCTAAGAGTCTCAAGAAGGATCTGCAGCCCTCAGTTGATCCAGCAGAAAATCAGCACCTGTTCTGCATCAGAGAGCCAAAGGACTTCTTCCACAGTGATATCCAAATGCTTTGACTGTTTTAGTCCAGGAAGTCCATTAGGCTTCAGTAGGCCTTCGAATTACACTTGCTCAGCCATTCACCCTTTGTGAATTTGTTCTGCTTACAAAGGATGTTCATTCATAGATCTTTTGAGAAGGGATCAATACAGATTGGCACCTTGAGATCTCGATCATAATTTTGCATATAAGCTACGCCATTGTGCATGATGGATCTTTCAACCTAATTGAAATAGCTTTTTTTAGCAGCTTGCATAGTCTGGATCAGAATTCAGCTAATAACATTGATTAAAAAGCCAGAAAGAGCCAATTTATACAAAATAAAAAACTGGTGGGTAGCACTTTGGGAGCTAGGAAAAAAATTGTAGAGCAAGAGAATTGTAGGCTTACTTGAACACTTTTAAGTACTGTATGAGCTCTTATGTGCAATTCAGTTGTCCTGTTATTTTCAGGTAGGAACAGATAATGGGCATTTTCTTGTCAGCAAATAACTATCGTTATCAGAACCAAATGCCGCTTGAGCACAAGTGCTTTTGTATCCTAGCCTTTGTGCATATTGGTAGCTTAGAAGATAGGAACTCTGAAAGATGACATGGATTTATGCTGATCTAGGCTATACTACAGTGCAAAATAGGGCAAAGAAGTGCACACTTACAAAAAAAATCTAATGATTACAACATTTGACATCCACTCCATACAGGTGCAAAGGCTTTCCAAGATGCAGTACATCATACCTGATCAGAAAGAATATTTAATAGAGAACCTCACAGAGGGCAACAGAAATTACCCTCAGCTCTTAAACACAATCAGAATAAAATAAACGACTGGTAAAACTCAGAAGTGAAGAATACTGCAAACATTATCTGCTCAGATGAGAAACGGATATAAGAACACATTACTTCACAGCTAGATGTAACAAAACGCAAACTATTTTGTGTTGCTCCAGCAAAATAAAGGGAACATGAAGGAGAAGAAAGGAAGATCTTAATGCAAACTTAGGGTTTTTTAGCCAAACTTTCATTCTGGTCAACTTTGTTAGCAGCTCCCTCTCACAGTGGAAATTAAGGGAACAAAAAAAAAAAAAAAAAAAAAAAAAAGGATTCTCATTGTCAGTACCCTTTTCTTCCTGTTTGTACTTGTATTAGGTAGACCTAATTGTTAACCTTCAGAAGTTGCTGTGAGCTTGTTACATGCTAAGCAAGAGAGATGAATTGTGAAAGATATCTTTGATCTTACTGCCAGGAGTTTCAGAATCATTCTGTTGAGCAAAATGTATGTATGGAGGAAAAATAACAGCCATTATTTTCGAGTGATGACTCCAAGTAGAAGTACTGTGAATATTTGGAAAACAGGCAAGCCGTATTACAAAACATATCTGGAGACAGAGCTGTGGGGAGAAGTTTCTGAACATAGACCTAAAGAAAACAGTCCCAGTTGTTATTTTTTGCAAACCAACAGGACTTTGCACTTGCCCACATACACAAGCCATCAAAATACTTGCGGATAGGTTCAGCTGTTTTTCAAAAATAAGAGTAATATTTTCTTTGTGTCTAAATAGGTACAAATTAGTCTGCTTTCAGAAGACAGCGTTGATTTTTTTTCCCTCTCTTACACGCTTTTCAATTGTACAAACAAAATGCTTCTGTAAAAAAAAAAAACAAACTATGTTGAGTGGGGCAAGAAATATATATTTGCCACTGACACTGGCTTAATGTCCAGATGGAGATCAGTGATGAGTGTTGTCCCTCAGGGGTCTGTACTGGGACGAGCATTATATAATATTTTCTGCAATATCATAGACAATGGGATCAAGTGCACCCTCAGCACCTTTGCTGATGACACCAAGCTGAGTGATGTGGTTGACCCACCTGAGGGACAGGATGCCATCAGAGGGACCTGGACAAGCTAGAGAAGTGGGCCCATGCGAACCTCATGAGGTTCAACGAGGTCAAGTGCCAGGTCCTGCACATGGGTCAGGGCAACCCCCAGTGTCAATATGGGCTGGGGGATGAAGACATTGAGAGCAGCTCTAAGGAGAAGGACTTGGGGGTACTGGTGGATGAAAAACTGGAGGACATGAGCTGGTAATGTGCACTCACATCCCAGAAGGCCGACCATATCCTGGATAGCATCAAAAGCAGCATGGTCAGCAGGTTGAGGGAGGTGATTCTTCCCCTCTACTCCACTTTGGTGAGACCCCATCTGGAGTACTGTGTTCAGCTCTGGAGTACTGAGCACAGGAAAGACATGGACCTGTTGGAGCAAGTCCAGAGGAGGGCCACAAAAATGTGCAAATGGATAGAACAACTCTCCCGTGAGGACAGGCTGAGAGAGTTGGGGATGTTCAGTTGGGGAAGAGAAGGCTCCCCTTACTGCGGCCTTTCAATCCTTAAAAGGAACCTGTAAGAAAGATGGGGACAGACTTTTTAGCAGGGCCTTTAAAGATAGGACAAGGGAAAATGGTTTTAAATTAAAAGAGGGTATATTTAGACTAGATATAAGGAAGACATTTTTTGCAATGAGGGTGGTGAAGCACTGGAACATGTTGCCCACAGAGGTGATAGAAGTCCCATCCCTGGAAACATTCAAGATCAGGCTGGATGGGGCTCTGAGCAACATGATCAATTTGAGGATGTCCCTGCTCGCTGCAGGGTGAATGACCTAGATGACCTTTAAAGGTCCCTTCCAACCCAAACCATTCTATGATTCTATGACAATAAGTTTCTAGTAGACTTATACTTCCCCTAAGATATGTTTTTAAATACTAAAATATTCTAGAATATTTTATTAATGGAAGAACAGTGGAATTAGAAGTACTTGAAAGTCTCCATTAACCTGTTTTTATTTCAGATCTTAATGTTTTTCAGCTTAGTAAGTCAACATAAAACATAATATAATTTTTTTCTATTGTTTAGCAATACATTAAAAAATAAGACTACATTTCAAATATTTTATGCACATACAAGGCCAAAGAAAGTCCCACAGAACTGTACCAATATTGCTGGTTTTGATGTGCTAAAGGGAGCTGTGTACTGCTATAATTCTGTCAGTAAACTGCAAAGAGAAATCCAGTTTTCCTCCTCTTTATAGGACTTAGCCTTCTAGCTATTGCTGAAACAGCTCTGACTTCATTGACTCATCCCTGGGTTGATAAGGGAATATAGTCTTACCATTTCTGAAGTAATATTTTGCTTTTTGAAACAAGTCTCAAATCTCTGAAGTTTTATGCCAAGAATATATTGTCAGAAATTCTATACAGTTTCTCATACAATACTCTCCTAAGTACTATTTTGTCCTTGTGTTTTTCTCAGGATACTTTTCAGAAAGTTAATGTAGTATTTCTGGCAAATATGAACCTTGTATTTTTGTTTGCCCTAATGGGAAGGTCCTTCCCTTGGATATAGTTATGAGTGGGGTTTGAATATGCAGAAACCTACTCCCTCAATTTCTCTTTCTCAGGATAGAAGTATGATTTAGTACATCCTTAATTTAAGTCTTTGGCAAAAGAACTATCCACATTTAAGAAAAAAAGATTTGTAATAAAACAAAGGCCAAGTCTTCTACCTTTTCTCTCCCCTCACATTCTATTAAAGCAAGCATTTAGCTGGCTTATAAACTATTCTTTATTGCTCAATTTTCTTTTTTCTCCTTGAAGAAATGTTTTATTTCATTTAAAAAGGTAAGGCACTTACCTAACTTCACCTGTCTGAACCGTAAGTGCAAACCAGGCACTGAGCCTCCCTCTGCGTATAATAGTAAGAAAAATACTAACTTCTCAGTTTGTACTAATATCTCTAGCTCCCTAGGTGGTCCTGCATAGAATTCCAGATCTTCCCTCTGCCTAAATATAATGCAGAATGTTAACCCAACTGTGAACACTCTTCCATGCAAAACTCGGACACAATTTAGATCCCTTCTCACGCTGGCTTGTTTACCAGCTTTCCCTTAAGGCTTCTTTCTGACATTTTTCATTGCAGGTTTCTCTTTGTTTCTCTGGAGCCCTTTCTCTGCTTTCAGCAATAATTTGCTTTCAGATGTCTACCTAGGCTGCTTCTGTGCACAATGCAATTGCTACAATTTAGGCTTTTACATTCATTCTGGTGACTAAATTCAGTCTCTTCAGCCTGCAGATTAGAAATTACATTCATAGAAGTGCTCACCAAAACAGAGTGAGATTTGATATTTTCTAATCATTCTGTCTGTCAACACTGTAAAGACAGCAATAAACAATATAATATGTTCATCATGTTAAAAATAGGTAAGAAAGGAAAAAGGGACAGTGAAACCATAAAATGAGCTGTGGAGGTAGGAAATAGAACTTCACAGTGAGTAAATCTGATTAAGAAAAACTGAATTTGCTGGCTGCTAGCTGATGACATGGAAGGAGTTGATATTGATTTCTAACAATGCTAACAGTACCTTTTGCTGCCAGTGTTGTGTCATGTGGTCCTACTGTAAACAGAATTCATTTTCTAAAGACAAAATGAAAATGAAGCTTCATTTTATACATTAAATGTGTGTGTGTGTACGTGCATCTGTGTGTTAGTGCAAGTGTGTGTATGTACGTGCATCTGCTTTCTTTCGTATCACATGAAGCTGCTTTCATGCAGGGACATTCCCTTCTTTGTTTGGGTTATGCTACCATTAGATTAATTTATCCTCTAACTTAAAAGGTCTTATTTCTGACATGGTGATGGATGAATGTGAATGACAGTTCAGGGTGAAGGATTCCTTTCAGCCTTTTTTACTATGCAAAACAAAAAAGGGAACCTAATTAAAAAGAGTCTTTGATTAAGACTCCAGTATCTTTCTTTTTGACTGGTTTTGTACTGTGGAAACTGTCCACACCATACGGGCAGATGAAATATTTAACAACAGAAATCACCTTTGCTCAAATTCTTTAAGCTACAGAAGACATCCATATTTGATTGACGTCACAGGTTCACTTCTTATCTTCTTCAGAATAGTCTTTTCCTTACTTCTCTTACTCGCTTATTTTTATATTTTCACACTAGTCTAGTATAGTAGATACTTTCATTGGAAATGCTGAGCAATATCAATGACTGCTGCTCTGGCCTGGAATTTGCAGAGAAACTCTATTTAGAAACAAAATTAATTCAAATCTCTCTAGACATGGCACTTCTGAAGCTTTCAATTTATTCCATCAAGAATTTTCAGAATAATATATATTAATAAATACTCAATATTCCTCTAAGCTTTGTAGTTGAATAAATGCTGTTTTCTTCATCTCAGTTAGTAAATTCCAGAAAAAGCATCACAACCTGTGCAGCTCATCCTGTGTAACTCACTACTATAATCAAAAAGTTAACATGAATGACCCAGAAAACATGCAATCACTCATCATCGACACAAAACCACAGGCCACGCTGGTTTACAAGGTACAAAAGAGGCTACTTCCTCATGCCACAGCATGAAATATCAAGAAAAAATTCAGGAAATATTTCAAGTTTCAAATTCTTTGTTGATTATTTGCATAGCAAATTGCATCACTGTATACAGACAAGAGACAGCATTTCTCATTTGCTGATGCCCTTGACTGATGTATACCCACCAGAGTATATGAAGGATACAAGGTATTGTATCTCTCATAACTGTGAACATCCCATCCTGCATGGAGAGTGCAGAGTCATTAGTCTTAACGATGGAGTCAGCTCACCTGAGGATACATCTGGTCATGACTGCTAAGCAAACCTTGAGAGGTCAATTCCCCAACTTTGGTAGCGCAATTTATTTACATATAGGTGATGAAAAGTTAGCTCAAAAATTTAATACAAAACAATAAATCATAACCAGATACAGCTGTCTGCCACGAATAAAAACATCACAATTAAAAAAAAAAAAATCAATGAAATACCTTTTAAACAGAAATGATCCAAAAAGTGCAGGACCCAACCCCTTAAACTAAAACCAATTCTCACTAATACCAAGACTTGTACTCTATTTTAAGAGCCAGTCAGTAGAGACTAGAAGGATTACAAACATATGTTCTGGTCTCAAAATTAAGATCCAGGTTTAGAAACCTGGAGATCTGGGTTCTGTTTCTGTCTGGCCTTAGACAATTGTGCTGGAACGTTTACACACTGACCACATTGCAATTGCCTTTGTAGTTTAGTGGGCAAAATTTACAGGCTTCATTTTTCCATGTATTTTACAGGAGTCTTTGGAAGGCCAAGTCAACTCATCTGAGCAGGATGTTGAGTGCAAAAGGTACCAAGTGCTCCTACCCATCACCGCTATTTATCCATGCTTCAGTTTCTTTACTACAGAAACTGAGATATTTTTGTCTTACACAGGAACTGAAGGAAGCTAAAAAACCTGATATCTGGAAAACATTACCCTGAATACTGTTAAGTAAAACCATATTTCTTAGTCTGTGGAGAAGGACTGACAGAGAAAAAGAAGAGAACATGGCTGTGCTGGTCCTTAAACATGAAGAACTTTGTATCTTCAGTCATGACACAAGAAAGAGACCAAATGCAGCCTTTATTTATAACTCTATGGTACCATCAACCACAGAACTCTCACAAGCCCTGTCCCCAGTAATGGACAGGCTTTTCATACAGCTTCCACCCCACCAAATAAACTAGACGAAGATTAGGTTTTTCATAGAATCACCTAATAGCCCAGATTGGAAGGGAACTCAAAAGATCATCTAATTCAACCTTCTGTAGGAAAGGGAGCCTAGATGAGATTATCTAGCATTCTGTCCAATTGCATCTTGAAAACCTTCAACAATCGGACTTCAATATGTCCCTGGAGAGGCTGTTCCAGTGAATGACTATTCTTACTGCAAAAAATTTCTTTCTTATGTCAAGATGAAATATCTCCCAACACAATTTGTATTTGTTTCTCCTTGTCTTCTCCATGTGGCTTTTTAAAAAAAAAAGTACAATTTTAAAAGTCCTCTGTCCCTCCTAACATCCAAGCTGATATTTAGGACTGTACACTTTAAGGTTCTGAAAAGTTGGATATTTATGTTCATGCTCAGAGGAAACCTGAACTTTGAACAAAACACAGCTCCAAATCTTCCCCAAGCAGCAATAGCAGTTGCTCAAACCATTAAATTTCATGTGCCATTAACTACAAAATACCTAAAAGAAGGGGAAATCCACTAAAGCCACGTAAAATTTTCAACTTAAAGCGGTGACTTCTTTTACACCAGCTTCATATATAACTAAAACAGAATTTACTTCTGAGGTATAGAGACCTTGATCAAGATCAAGGGATTTAGCAAATGAAACATGTATGCATTTCATTTTAGCCTCTTTGCCAACCTTAAGGTAAGGTTAAGGTTGCTAACACATAACCAGGTTTAAAGGTAATTAAATAGGTAAAGGAATGAGACACAATAGGACATCTTACTGAAAGGTAAGAGGACAAACACATGTATTTAAACCTTTCTTCTAGCTCCTAATAGGTTAAATAACCATCCTTAGGTAGAATATTCTTCATGTTACTTTAAATATTCTGTACATCTCCCATAAAGCTTTTGTGTAAAACCCTTCCCTGAATATATAGAAATGCATTACATCTGGCTATGCATTCTTCCCTGAGCACACTGTGTTTTAAATTGCAAGATCTGTTTTTATTTTCTTTTTCATTTGTCACCTCACCACTGGAAGGAAGGTTTCCTGGAGGTTATCCCATTGCATGCCTGACAACATCAAATCTGCCTTCAATACATTAGTATAAAAATTGAGGATAAATTATTACATTTACATTAGGTCAACAAACAAGTACAGAAGACAGAAAGCCTAAAGGATTCATTGTGTTTTCTGCTATAAATCTGCCAGAGACTTCTTGATGAGTTAAGGGTGAAATAACTGCTCATGCTCAGATATTTTTAAGATAATCTCATTAATATTTGGGTAAATAAACTTGGTATGAATATGTTATTTTTATCTGCCTTCTCAGAATACAACAACGTACTTCACAGTGTTAGCCCCTTTTTGTCCTACTGTAAGTCAGCCACCTGAAGATGAGGTATTGATGGATTTTATCTCTGAGTCATTCTCTTTAATTCTGAATACTACATTCCAATCAATGTATACATTCACAACATGCTAATGTATTAAAGCATTAAAAGCAGTCAGCACAAACACAGTACAATGCTTTGTCATGCATGTATATTTGAAAAAAAAAAAGAAGAAAAAGATTAAAATACTTGTTAAACCTATATAAAACAGAAAGGTTGAGCATTCTTTTCAGGGCTAAAACACTCTTCAAGATACAAAGAGAGAATCTGTAGATATTTAACATTACTACAATAACAAAGATTAACAGACTAGAGCTCTGATCAATACTTACAGCATCATGTAGCACCCTCATCTAGTGGGCATGAACAACAAAATGCTATTTGTTGTCTAAAGTATGCTACACATCATTGAATCTTAATATAAGAGGATAAAAAATTATCTCATGATCAGGAGTAAGCCACTAACCTGACCTAAGCCTACCACAGTAGGATTTGATGATTTCTAGCCTCATTTTTTTTTTTCTTTGAGCTTTCCAAACCACAGACAAATTCAGTCTCTGAAATCAAGAGGCTAGAGTGTTAGATTACTTAAGATGAAATTAAATAAACAGAACAAATAGAAGTATGAGCAGTGAGAAAGTAAAAAGCCCAAAAACATTTGGGTTCACGTAGACTAATGAGATGTTCAATCTGTAGTTCTAAATAAAAACCATTTTACCTCTATTTTTCTAGCTTTTGAAAATGGTAAGAAAGAGTTATGGTAGCTTTTGTCCCAGTTTCATTTTATCCAGTGCCATGGAAGCCCAAAAGGGACAGCAAAGGGGAACATAGCAGCCAGACAGAAGTTAGCACTTGTGACAAACCAGGAACCACCCAATCAGATCAATGTCCAGTCTGCCCCAGACAACATTCTGTATCAGATGTATAAAAAGAAAGTTCAGGAAAGCTAACTGTAGACATCTGAGAAACAAATGGCCTGTAAGAAAACATTATCTGCCTTGTCATTTTGAGCCTCTTAAGATACACTGCAGGATTGGCATTCATTAATCTTACTGGAGCACATATGAAATTAGCCAGCACCACTTGGGAAAAATCAACTTGTGAAGCTAATTCTGCTTTTTTAAATTTCACATTCTACCAGTAGCTGAACTGCCCTGAAACAAGCAGTATTGTTTCCATGTTTCATGCAAAACCCTGCTGCACATTTGACTATAAGGGACAAGCATAAACAAGGAATTTCACATCAAAGTAGTTGCTAGTGCTAAGACCTTTCAAAGATAAATTGTTGCAGTCAACCTGCTCCTCAAAGTCAGCTCCTACTCTCCACCCCTTCCTGTTGTTGTAACATGTTAACATTTGTTATATTTACATGAAAGCTTGGACTAGATAATAAAACAGATTAAAAAAAAAAAAAAAAAGCCACAACAAAACACATCAATATAAGTGCATTACTATAAAGCCAAACAACTTAGACCTGCACAAGGACAACACAGATAACAGATTCAGAGTCTGTATGAATCTTTTTTTTCTCAATGTTGAACATTGATTAAATCATCTCATTACAATATGCACATGAAAATTGTTCGCATCCACTACAGAAAAGACAGGGGTTGGAATTTCATTGCAGGCAAGCCCAGCTCCCTTCAGACCCACAACATCCCAAGGCTGAGTTCATAACCTGTGTTCAACTTCAATAGCACAACACAGTGCTGTATTCAAACCTATACTGCTTTTTTTGGAACTAAGTAACCTGAATAAAATTAAATAGCTTTTGCTCAGAAGGGACCTCTCAATTTTCCCTTCACAGCTGCACTTTCTGTTAATAAATTTCAAAGAAGCCAAAAGGGTTGAACACATCTGACCTAATATTTTTAAACACTCATATATGGCCTTCAATCTCTTCTTTGGTGACTGATGCTGTACCATATCCTAGTAAAGAGGGGTTTCCCATGTAACCTCTGAATAAAATTTTCCAGAAAGTGTATTTGAATTACGATTTCTAAGAAGGAAAAAGTTTAATCAAGTAATGCTCTATATTTCACTTTTAGTTTCATCTATCATATACCTCTCATGAGGTTTTAAAGTGATACGTGTCAAAAACTAAATGCAGAAGTCCAAGGAAACCAGGTAGACACAGCCATATACAATGCTACATAAAATGTCACATATGCCTCAAGAACAAATCACAAAGATAATTCCTAAGATTAACACTTTTTCTTTTCAAATATACACTCTCTTTCCTCTCAAAGCATTCTGAATTTTCTTAATACACTTTTTTTAAGATTCATCAAGAGTTATGATAACACTTCATGATTGGTTTTAAATATCTGATCTTCTTTTACTACTTCTCTAATCAGGAATCACACATAATCCTAAACACCTATGAGGGATTTTAAAGAAATTTCAGCAGTCACTGAAATAAGAATGCTGATGGATCTCGGGTGCAGATAGATCTTTCTGATACAGACAGATCTCAGATCTGAAATGTCATACACAACTACCATACAACTACCTTAGAGACCTTGACTATGAAATAACTCCTAGCATTAAACAAGGTCTTCTCTTCCCCCTAAATCTTTCAGGGCTTGATTTCATGGAAGTACAAGATTCATCCTGCAGAAAATACTGGCTAAGATGAGAGCTTAACATGAAAAAAATCCAACATCCATTCTTACAAATTAAGTAGGAAAACGCAAACTATTAGGAAACAAATGTTAAGAATGCCTCACTATGCAGGCTACATCTAAAGTTTTTCAGACTATATTTTATTCAATCCATTGTTTAGGACCTCTACAATCAGGACAAGACATCCCCTGATGGTTGAGCATAGAGAGACCACTTTTGGGAATCCCACATGACAACAAATACTTTCAAATAAGTAAATTTGATATCAAAACATTAACTATCCAGCCTTCTCAGGCATGTTGTGGAGACCACAAACTGCAGGTCAGGACAGGCAGCCACCAAGTCTCCTTGGCACTACAGGGCTAACAAGCTGTGACCTCCTCCTCCCTGTAGCACCAAGGAGACCTAGAACAAGCAGGAACTGAATAAGAGGCAAGTGGTTGCTGTCCTTTGGGTGGCATGTCAAAGAGGCACTTGGAAAGCTTGGCAGGGAAAGGTTGCAGTTTAAGAAGGACATCTGGGACATCATCTTTGATGAGTCATTGGCAATGCCCATGTAAATGACAGCAGTATGGAGACCACAGAGCCAAACAACAGGGCTGAACCTGTGGAGGTAGACTTACCAGTATCCCTGATTGGCATATGTTCATGTTCTCACTGTACACAGGCAAGAGGGCTGGTCATTCATGTGACTAATGTATTAGTCTCACTGTTTAACACTAGTAATCACAAATGTGGGTCTGAGCCGGTGGTGGAATATCAGTGGCCAACACAAACACTCCTTATAAGGCTTAGAGGAGGTAGGCATGGGTGATGTGCTCATGAATGAGGAGGATGACCATAGCCATTGTTAAACTGAACTGAGCTTAACACAAAGGGCACAGCAAGCTAGCCTTTGTTTCAGAAAAATGGCACTATCAGTTGGGTGGATCACCTGGTTGTGTAGATGGCATTTGTGCTAAAATTTAAGTTTTATCATGTAGAACTGTGATCATTCTACTTTACTCAAAAGAAGTTTAAGAAGAGTCATTGTGTCTATTCTGTGTTTTACAAGTGGTCTTAGGGATAGGCTTTAGGTTAAATATACCACCCCTCTGTGGTTGGGGCACCTTTAGATACAGCCTTGGCTGAGATGGTTGTGCTTACAGAAGGTAAATTTTTAGATGCATTGTGCACTTCAGAGCATAAAAGGTAAATTTACCTACTGCAAATGTATCCTTTGTCTTGTCTAGCTGTCTCAATTTATCTTGTCTGACCTTCATCAATTAGAAGGCCACTTGTCAGGCAACAAACTCCTTGACATCAGACAGACAAAATGTCCTGTATTCCCTCCTAAGTAGGGCTCAACATTTCCTGTCCTATGTTTACATGGTATTTTTAGGTATCTGACATTCATATTGACTTCATGTCTTTTACAAGATCTGGAGGATCTTGGGACATGAGCTTGGGGTACATGTCAAAGTTCAAGCTACTCTTGAGATTAGCTGCCTGAGAGCCAAGCTTATGTAAAGGACTTTATGAACCATGAACAAAAGGGGCTTCTTCTCAATAGCTATACGGCTTTTCATATGGAATTCTATTCACAATTGTGCACAAGTAAGTTTCTTGTATATTTCTAATCATTTTGTTCAGAGGTCTTGGTTAAGTACTATAAATTCAATGGTCTCTTGCACACATTTACCACTGGTTACCATATATTTTTAAGTAAAGTGCTGTGTGATTAAATCAGTAGATTGACTCCAATTCCCTGAAGTGAATGATAGATAAATTCTTTAAATATATTTTGCATATAGACATATTGATGGTACTTTAGTGGTAGTCCAGCCCTACATATTCAATGGGTACACAAAGACAGATAACATCTAGGATTCTAGACTTCATAGATTATAATGGATATTAAATGAAAGACTTACTTTTGGTTATAAAATTCTGTCCAACTGGCATAACAATTCTGCATGAGTTTCCACAGCATGGAAAAACACATCAAAAGTAGAAGCAGAGGTACAGGCAAGAAGAGATTGCTGGTTTCTGCTCAGTAAATCATGAACTCTGGGTCTTTTATATGCATAAAGCGCTGTCATAGTCCTAGGGAAAAGACAAAAAAATAGAAAAGTTAAAAATTATATCTCTGTAGCATCATTTGCCAGGGATCCCGAAACTATATTGATTAGAAAAGGTTATAATTTTGTTTGTCAAGATATATATTCATAGCATTAACTCTTTAACTGCTCTTTGCTAGATCTACTTAAATAAGAAATACTTTTTACAGATTCTTCTTCCCAAAGAACTGTCTTTTTTCCAAGATCATAATACATGAAGGCAGAGCAATGTTTTTCAAGATGATTCTGATTTCCTTAGCAAGAATTTGAAAAAAAAAAAAAAAAAAGAGTTTACTGGAATATTCCATTATAGATTAGGATGGTAGGTAAGGATGCATGCAAACACATGTACAACACCATTGGTTCAATCTGCTATAAAGTTTCTCATAGGAGACCAAAGATAATACATGCTTGCCCATAAAAACAGGCTTATACACTGTGTACAGGTGATTTTACTCTATGCACCTTATATTTCTGCACGGGCATGGCTATTTTCCTTGATATTGACCTATTACATTTTATGTTGTTGTCTGGATTAATTCTGACCAGATGGCTTCAGGAAAAGACAATTTGTATATGTTACAAACTACAGCTGTGTCAGTTTCTAATTTTTAAGTTGCTTTTTATTGTATTTCCTTTATGAAAAGCATAAAATCAGCATGGTATTATTGTGCTTCAGATTGAAATCTTGAACAAAACCACTATTTGCACATCTGCAAAATATTCCATCTCCCAATTTTTTGCTTCTAGCACACAATTATCATCAGCAACAGGCCACAAATCCCATTTGATTATTGAATCAGATCTAGGTAAACCTTCCAGACTATAGGACAGCTGGTATACACATTTAGTCTGAACACCTGCCATGAGCAAAATAGTCTTAACTAGGGGATTTTTTACTTAATTTAATTCATTGCCTTCCAATTACTGATTCAAGTACTAGGAAAATAAGAACATACACTATAAACCAGAAACTTAAGTAAACACTTTTCCTCCCTCTTCTCCACACTCAGTTTAAGTCAAATATCTATACTGTCCTTGTTTCAAATTGTTTTCACTGCAGGTTAAAGTCAATCCATCCTTCTCCCTTTGGAGGGGCAATAGGTAGCACAGGGGGATGTTATAAAATCATAAACTAGTTTAGTTTGAGTTGGAAGCAACCCTTAAAGACAGAACTGCTGCTCTTTTTCTGTCTGCAGGACCTTAACAGCATCCACTGGTCCTCTGGGGACTGTGGTCCTGTGAGGGAGCTGCTTTTCACGGTGACAGGCACTTTGCAGTTCCATCTGAACTAAAGCAGCCTGAGGGAGAAAATTATCAAAAACTTAATCTAATAGAGGCTGGAAAAACAGTTTGAATATTGATTTGTGGCCTCTTAACCTTTTTGAAATTACATAATTGGCCCTCAGGAAGAAAAAGCTGCACACTGCTGACGTAAATAAAGCTATTAATTAGGTTCTGACACAATATGTTCAATCTTCTTCTAGTTCTACAAATTAATTTCCATGGCAAAGAGTATACAGAATAATCTCAGAGTTTTTAAACTAATTTGCAACATGTACATTGGATTGTGACAAGCAAAGTTGAAATATTAAAAAAAAAATCAAATTATAAGCCAGGTTCAAGTCTTCACATCTAGAATCTTTCTCAGATACTCTTACTAGAGAAAATAAAACTTTAAAGACATTCTTAAAAGGTAATTATTTATTATGTACATTAAGGTAAACTAAAATCAAGCTGTTGATATTACTGAATCTGATTTACCTTTAACAACAAACTAACATGGAGCATGTCTGGACTTCCAGTACCTGAAGGGGCCTACAGGAAAGCTGGGGAAGGACTTTTTACAAGGGCAAGTAGTGATAGGATGAGGGGTAATGGCTTTAAACTGGAAGAGGGTAAGTTTAGATTAGATATTAGGAAGAAGTTCTTCACTGTGAGGGTGGTCAGACACTGGAACAGGTTGCCCAAGGCAGTTGTGGATGCCCCCTTCCTGGAAGTGTTTAAGGCCAGGCTGGATGAGGCTTTGAGCAACCTGGTCTAGTGGAAGGTGTCCCTGCTCATGGCAGGGGGGTTGGAACTAGATGATCTTTAAGGTCCATTCAAACCAATAACATTCTATGATTCTGTGGTTGATTACTGTCTTAGTGTTGTCTATGCTGTATTAGATAATGCCCAAACTTTATACAGTAGTGGTTAGAAGAATTTTTTCCATAATAATAAAAGTTAGATATATCATCTTCCTTACAAACAAAAAGGTTCCAATCTGTTATTTGTATTTGATAACATCTGACCAAGTGTCAATTATATTTACTGCTGCCAGACCCTTAGTGAACAGAACCGTGAGTGATAGAATCTGGCTCAATTACTCAGAAAATTGTACAAAACAGTCTGCATTCTTACAAATATACACTTTATAAGTAATTTGCATCCTTTGGCTTCATGAGCTTTAATAGGTGCAGCGTAGAAGAGGAATGGACCAGGGAGCTACCCGGCAGGCAGCTCTTGTCCTGGGGCTGGCTGCAGGGCAGGGGCAGCTCAGCGCTGGTGCAGCCAAGGGTGCCCTGTCCTGCTGTGACCCTGGGGAGAGGCTTCTGGACACATGGCAGGGAGGCCACAGCCAGAGCTGATCCCCGTCCCATGGGAGCTGTTCTCGTCTGAGGCTCCACGGGAACCCTGCTTGGGCACCAAGGCCCAGCTGGCCGGGGGCTGCTGTGGGCCCTGCTGAGCCAGACCCGGGCCCCAACTTGCAGGCAGGAGGCCTGGCCTGGCCTCAGCCCAGCCTTGTCCCAGGGCCCTGCCCACCCATCCTGAGCTGTGTCTGACCCTGATTCCCCACACCAGGCCTGTGGGACGGTGTCCTAGACCAGCCTCAGCCATTCCCCATCCCCAGGAAGGTGCCAGAAGGTCAGGGCTGGCATGGTTCTCAGCTGCCCTAGCCTGCCGGTGGGATGCGCCCTGGTTGCAAGGCCCTGCCCTGCCACCTTCAGGAGTCCCCATGGTCCCTGCTTCACAGCAAAGCCCTGACACTCACTGCACCCCAAAACCAAGTCCCTGGAAAGCTTTGCTTGAGCTAATATTTCTTTCCCTCCCTCTCCTCCCCTCCTACCCCGCTCTGGAGACACTTCCTAATCTTCCACCACATACCTAAGGTTGTACATATACAAGTCCAAGTAGAGTTACCCAAGTCAATCTTATTTATTTCAAAATGACTCAGCTGCCATAGTACTTACAAACAGTTTGTAAATCCAAAGATGCACTGTACTAAATGATGGGACAGTCTGGTTTCAACTGAACATCTGCATGAAATTAAATGAAAGCTGAGGTTACAAACTTGCAGAGGTAGAGCGCCATGGGCTGATCACAAAGGGAGTCCCATAAGGAAGAAAGACGATATTGATGTATGTTTCATACTAGATATCAGCCAGCTGACAGCAGTGGAAAATTTGAACCAAGGAGAGAATAACTGGAAAGCTGTATGCATTAAATTATGATTAAACTATTTGCCCTTTCCTCCATTGGTGGAATCAGTTCACCTCACGCATAAATCATTTCCAGCCAAGCAGAGTTTGGAAACTCAGGGGAAGCCTTGGGACAGCTGAGCCTCAGGTCTGTAATCACACCTCACAGAAATAGCTCTATTTTCTGTTTATCTTAGTTTGCAATCAAAAAGAGAAAATAAAACTTACAAATTGTAACAGTTGTTGCTCCTGCTGTGTTGTACTCTAAGTCCACATCATCTAGCATCATCACTATTAAAAATAGTATGTCAGTCTCCAGGTACAGCCCACGATGTAAAACTTCTGGAAAACAAAAGCTGTTTTAAGTTTATTATGTCCTTTTAAAGTATGGTCTATTATAATCACATTCCTTCAAATGAATGTACTACTGCACATTCATTCAAGTTTTAAAATTTCATTGAATAAAAATCTAAACCATAAGCTAGCTGTATAACAAGATTTCTTCAGAGGCTCTGCTGTAATCAGTAGTTCTTCAATACATCAAATGATAGTAACATCATATTTTCTTTTCCCCATTCGGTCATTGAGATATGACTCTAAGCAAAGAAAATATCATAAAGACTCATTTATTTTAAACTTTGACACTTCTTAAGATCACTCATCCTCCACGTAAATCATCTTGCTACAGATATAACATAAACGGTTTTATTCATTTGGAAGAAATTCTCACTCTACCTTACAAAACTCATTCACAAAAATAACATAAGAACTGAAGTACATATCTTTTCAGTAGAGAGCCATTTAGAAATAGATTTGGACATCAGAACTCAGACAAGAAGAGTTAAGAATGAATTATCTGAAGATCTGCTCAGAATTTATAGATGGCAGGAAGAGATGCTCACAATGGCAGCACTAAGTTGTTGGCCTCTTGGCTACTGTAGTGTCATAAATGATTAAGAAAATTTGCCCTGAGGGTACAAGCAGCAATGAATGAAGTAAAAAAAAAAAAAAATAAAATAAAACAATAGGTAAGTGATGATTTAAGGCCATACCTTTCTCTTAAAAAAAAAAAAAAAAAAAAAAATTAAAACAATAGGTAAGTGATGATTTAAGACCATACCTTTCTCTTAAGGGAAAAAAAAACCAAAACAAAAACCAAAACATAACAAAAGGGGAAAAAAAAAACCAAAACAAAAACAAAAACATAAAAAATATTATTTATTTACTTTATTAGGCTCAAGACACATTTTCACTTTCTTTTTGCATTTCCACATGTTGCTAATATAATGCATATAGTAACTCAGCTCTGTCTTAGTAAAACCCTTAGGGCTTGTCCTCCTAAATCTCTCTGGCCTTGTTCAAGGCAAAGCACTGTACTGTCACCAAAGAGCTAATCAAGCCTTTGAAGTTTTCTGAAAATGTTTCTTATCATAACAGCTTCCAAGATTACACTCACTTGATAGGTTAGGGTAGTACTATTGATTACGCCTCTAAATCATCTGCCAGACAAAGAGAAATCTAAGTAAGCCCCACCTGAGGGGATACAAATACCAGCATAGGCAATGTCAATGCAGTGTAATAAGCATATCTGCCTGCTGACAGTCCTATAGACTTCTGCATTTCCCCTGGGATATAACATATTCAGCTACTCTCAGATCTAAGGGAACGTACAAATCCTATCCACTTCTTCCACTGGAAATAGAATCTTGAAGCCTTCTAGTCATTATTTCAGATATGTTCAGATGTTAAACAGACTTTAGCCTAAATTCTGTCTTATATATATTTCTATTTCAGCAAGAACTGTGTACCTGTTCTTGAGAGCAAACATGAGTTTATTTACATAAAGCTTTGGAAATTACTTATTAGTAAACAAATTTTGCTGTAACTGTACAGTGCTAACTAACAGATGGTTAATTGCTATACAAATAGTTTCTAAATAGTCAGAAAAGCAGCTTCTAATATTTTACTGCTTTACCAGGAACTACTTACAGGTACACCATAATATTGTCAAGCGGTTAGTCAGAATCACTTAGAAGGTGACTCATTTCAGGTTCGGGGTGGGGGCGACCAAAGACGTGGCCTTGCTGACCTGTCGCAAATAGGGAAATGCTATATGGAGGCAAATGAATTAACATCTTTGCTCAATTTTTAAAATAGAGGCTGCAGGCTCCAACAGAGCAAAGTCAGAATGTAATCAGAGTCTAGATAATCTCAGCAACTGGAAACATGTGAAGGAATTTGGAGCTGAAAGTAGCTGCACATAGAACCAAGAGCTTTATTATCTGCTATTACCATCCTTTCAGCAATGAGGGGTTGTGAAGGGATTCACTGCAATTTATTATTAGATGGAAATAAATTTGAAGAATCTTTGGGATCTGTTCAATGTAAAGTGCAATGCAAAGTATTTTGGGATATTCATACCACAAGAAGTTTTTCAAAACATTTCTCCTTCCCTAGTTACTAGGATTAATATTAGCTGTATATTAATATAAAATGTCATTTCAAGTATTTTTTTCTTAAACAGTATTCCAAACTTTATATGTCTCCTATAAATGGTTCTGTTAAAGACAGTTGTTTCAAATACCAACATACCAACCCACATCTCTGCTGGGGAGGACAAAGAAAGGGAGTATGAGGATAGGAGAGAATTTATAAGTTCCAACTATAGATTAGATATCCCCTCTTCATTCTTTCATTTTATGCCATTCATCTAAATATCTCTCTTCTTTTTCATTCGATCCTCTGTATTTTCTCCATAAGTATTTTTAGAAGAACTGAAAATAAAAGTGCTTAGGATTGCATTTGCCTATCCAAATTCATACAGAGTTTAAAAGCTCTATAAATCAATCCAATAATAATTATTTTTAAAAATTTCATTTTTATTTTGACCTATTTTTTAGCATGCTATGATAAATTAAGTTGTTTTTACAATTTTCAAATTTTTTCTTAAGAAGAAATCAGCGATTCCTGGGCAAGAAAACCACCAACTCACACAACTCTAACAAACTGGCGTTATTTTTTCAGTGTGAAAATATTTACTCTATAAATTCCTGATCAACACTTACTTTAATTTAGCACTACTTAGTTCACATTATATGAACTAGTTCCTACTGCACTTTTAAACTGCTTAAATACTACAGAAATAATTCGATCTGACTGTATGCAGCTATTTAAGATTATTTGTCAGAGGTACAAATAGCGTCAGGCTTTATGGCTATATCACTTATGTCTCTCCACTACTAGTATGTCTGCCAGATGTGTCAGAGAACAGAGTGTATTAGAGCAAGAAAGGAGCCTCCCCTGATGTGGCTTTATTAGGGATATTGCAAAAGCGTTGCAATTCAGAGCAATCCAGAAACTACTCTAGGTCAGTGAATCCATCACATTTGAAAACTGAATATCCATAAGATGACCTATAAAAAGAGCTGTTCTTATCCCTTGTTTATTTCACTTAATGGAGCATCAGTGCAGGACCTAATAGTGAAACTTCTCACATTTTTAATATAAGAGAGAGTAAAGCTAGAAAGTAGTGAAGTCTTGCCTGTGGGAAAGTGAGACTAAGAAACCCAGTGATTTTTTTTTTTTTTTTAATTATCTTATATATTGCAGTATTTCTAAGGAAGAGTCAGTCCATTACAGATCCATGAATTTGAGAGGCACTAAAAATGCTTGATCTGGACTTCTTTTCAGTAAACCCTTGGCTTTCACATCATTGCCTTACATCTGCAATTTCCAAACTGTTATTCTATTGCCAACCTATTGTACACATTTCAGGATGCCAGCCAAATTCTAATAATGGCGTCCTTAAGAGAGAGCTATTGCAATGGTAAGTGCTGTATTACTTTGCTCATTTTGCCAATCAGTGATGTCAGTAATATCCTGTTCTTTAGGAACTCTAATTAAATTCTTTCATTGAAATAATCAACATTTGTGTTTCCAACCACTTTGCAACTACAGTAATTCTTTGTTTGCCAGCTGTGAGAATTTCCTATCCTACCCTCTCACATCAGCAAAATGAAGGGGAAAAGTTCATCTTGCACATATATAATGTATTCGTCATTGAGGTGGGTAACATATTTTGCTTTTAATGCTAAAGCCTAAACCACAAATTAGGACAGCTTGGAATATACTCAAGTCAAATAAATAATTTACCAAATGCAGTCTTAACAAAGTGACTTCAGAAACCACTGTACTTTAATTAGTAGATCAAACAGCTAATCCACTCATTGATGCAGAAAGAATGCGATCAGTCTTCATTTGGATCTAAATCAACTAAAACTAACAAACAGTATACCTTAATTATATAAAAAGTCATTTGCAGAAGGTTTGCATATGAGTAGGACTCTGGTTCATGAATTCTAAAACACGAAACTAGCCATAAACCACGCCAGCCAAAGAGATTAAAAACAAAGACACAGACTACATGCAAGATAAATTTCAGAGGAATGTTCTGCTGTGCAGTTTTGACCCTCTTACTACCAGTGTTGCGCTGCATAATGGCTTGAACCTAGAGTCAATAATTATTTCTTCCATAACGCAGAGCCTGATGTCTGAGCTTTAGGCTGAATCCACTGCGAACGAGAGTCATTAGCTCACAGTAGAAACCCAGAGAAATATTCTGGCTAAGCAGAAAACAAGCTGCCAAAAACTACCATGTAGGAAATGTGAAACACAGGAATATGAGCACCTTTATTTGCCTGGGATCCATAGCTTGGGATCCCCTTCTGTTCCAGAAATTAGTTCTACAGCTTAATAACAATAAACTAGCAATACTTCTTAACTGAATTCACTATGTAGCTCCATTTTGTCATCCTTCTCCAGCCCATGGGGCTGGCTTTCTATTCTGTACTGTTGTCATATTTCTGCTGTGAGGGAGTAGAGGTCACCAGCTTGGTCAACATCCTCATGAGTAAGGTTCTCCTGAAACATGAGAGATCTAGCTGTGAAATTCTTCAGGACAGTGGGGGACTTGGGTGCATGTCTGAATTTAGAACTGAGCTTTTCTGACCACCCGGTTGGAGTACAAAAGTACACATTTTTCTTTTGTTATAGTTCAGAAACAAACAACTGGTGCTTTTCCTAAAGAGAATGCTACAGTTTCTTGCTCTGTGTGCTCTGAAGATATTAGATGAACTGAGTGTCTCAGAGGTCTTGGACGGTAAAACCTATACTAGGTGGATGCCAAGAGAGTATAATAAAAGAGAAAAGAAATCAAGAAATATTTCACTTTGGGAAGAAATATATCATATCCTAGAGAGACTATACAAATTGGATCAAGAAGATTTAAGATACAATCTAGTAGTGGTCTGAGCCAAACACAGTCTTCAAGTTTTAGGTCTAAGTGACAGAGGGCTGATATCACAACCACAGTAACGAGAGAAGGGAAGAACAGACTTTGGAATATTGATGAGCTTTCTGTAAGCTGATGTCTGGACATTCACAAATTGGTAACAGAAATATATATCAGGATTTTACACTGAACAGGAGACACAGGAGTTCAAAGAGAGAAAATATGTTTCCAGGTGTGCATGGTACTGAAAGATACAAGCCTTAATAAGCATCAACATTGTTGTGTATCTGACACTTTGTGTCCCTGTCTGCATCAGTCTGTTCAGCCTCTGCTCAGAACTGCCAGGTACAGGGGAACTGCAGTGATAGGTGGGTGCCCGTGCAGGGTTTGTGTTGGGCGAGGGGATTCTGTATGTTTTGATGGAGTGGTGAACAACGGGAGCATTCGTTCAGTGCTTCTAGCACAAACATGACTGAAGGTCTCGGCCTACAAAGGTGGGACTGAGAACCAGAAAGACAAAGTCAAGCACCAAACTGTGGTTGCCCCTGAACTCACTTGTTGCCCAAAAGGCCAAATAATGCTACTAAGTTTTCAAGTGGTGTAAGGATGCCTTTTTGATAGCAGTAGGAGGAAAGATTCAAATAGTATTTTCTGTGATTGGCACAATTACAGTAATGAATTTGGAAAAAAAGAGTGACAGGAAAGCCAGATGTACAATCTCACTGGAACCAATAAGTTCAGAAGAAATAGATTGAAACTGACTAAAAGAACTCTCCAAAGATGAATTTGGAACTCAATCTCAGTCACTATTAAAGAAAGACAAGACTTTACTCTCTTAATTGAGAAGCAGAAATAGAAAGGGCATTCGAAGCGCAAATGAGGATTACATATTTGAAAAGCAATTTAGGAAAAGCCAACACTGGTGTAAAAATAGTCTCTCTAGAGTCAAGATTCACTATTTTACTTAATGTTCAGAGTTAGCAGCAGCAATTTTTGCCTCTCCACACATCAAGTAGAAGCACTGTTTTAGTGTGAGAAGGAAGGGGAGCAGAAAGTAAAAGATTTGGTGCTAAACCAGTTAGCTCTCTCTTTGTTACTTTTAGTTGTGGTCTGAGAATAGAAATAAATACTAGAAGTATTCATCAGATGTTATCAAAACAGAAGGCAAGAGGCTATCAAAGCATCAAATATTATTTAGTTCAAGTGTAAAGTCCCTGTCAATGGAAAGTTATTTAATTAGCACTAGGCACAAACTTTTATTTCGATCACATTCGAAATAGGGATGAAAAAAACATTGTTCAAACTGAGCAAGTTGTCTGTGAAGGCATTTTACCAGCAATAGGAACAAAAGAAAATCTGTACTTCTTAATTTTTTTTCCCAATAAAATAATAATTTCACTGCATAATTAACTAATAGAGAGCCTGAAGAATATTTTGCCAGTTACTGCAGTAGAAAACAGATATCAGATGTTATTGTCTTCCTCTCTATTGTGCTGTGCCTACATATATCCTTTTTATTTGCCTTCTCTCTGACTGCTGTGTCTATACATCCTTTCAATGTGCTCAGCTTTCAACAGTGTTATTAGAAACAAAAAAGGGACAAAGTGAAAATGGTATTTATTTTTAGCTGTGCACTGGAAAAGACAGATCCCCTTAACATGCTTAGAAACCACATGGGAAAGAACTACATTTTTTAACAGCATGATTAGATTGTTTTGCTTTACCTGGCATTCCCTGCCACAGTTGCAGAGTCCTCATCTGTCAACAGAGATGCTGAAATTTGGCAATGACTTGTTAAATGTCTCTCACAGTGCAAGTGTTGTTGGTGTTCCATGTCACAGAGACAGAGTGATAATAACAGTTCTTGTTTCTCGGGCCAACAAAATATTTTTTTAGATTTTGGTGACTGTTCATCATTGATTATACTAGTTATATGCACCTTTTAGTTTAATTTCATTCAACTCAAGTGGCTGATTGTTTTGAAGACAATGCTTTGTTTCCTGTATATGCTTTAAGCAAATAAAATCACAGAACGTTTACACAAATCAACTAAAAATTTTTTGTAATCTCCCAGAGAGAGACCAAATCTTTCTGGATTTATTCTAATAAAGTAAAAGTTGGGCAACACTGTTGCTGACTGGTTCCTGGCCTGAAAGACAAAATGGGGCTATTCAGCTCTCTATCTAATGCCTACAGAGAAGCTTTCAGGTGGATACAAAATGGGACGGTCATGTACAGTCCTTACATTCAGTATGGAGCTACTTAAAATTTGCCAAATAAAAAATGTATAATTTATTCAATACAATATTGTATCATTTTATAGAACTTATAAGTAGCTAGAGAATCCAACCAAAAAATGAGACTTGCACGAGTTTCCTTCTCACTTGGAAGAGTTTGTGTCTATGCTTCCCATTTACAAAAGTCTCCTCACCATCGGTTCGCATATTATTTTGGATTCACAGGGGAAGGAGAAATGCACAGTTCAATCCAAGAGTAGCCAAACTTTTGCCATGAATACATCATAAAGATTTTTTTTTTTTAAGTTAAAAGTTTTAACTTTTCCCTTTGATTCACAAAGAGATAATTTATTTGTTTTTTTTAAATAGGATTATTTATCAGTTGGAAAGCATTTTATAAGGATTAAATTGAAGAATGTCATATGTGCATGCAATTGGAGCTGTCTGTGTTGGATTCAATGGTAACATGATAAATTGATGTACCAAAGCTGGGAATCTTGTAATCATATTGCTGGCATGCAGAACAACCAATATAAATTTAAAATTTGCTTTCCACATTTTAGAATAGCTAAAATTCACTACTCCATGGGATCCACTAGCAAAAAGTTTATGAGGCAAGTAAATTCATTCAAATTTTGCAAATTTGTGGAGAAGCTGTGTAGCATTCAACTACTGTTAACAGTTCTAAATCCTGCAGATTGCATGTTTTAGAGTAGGCTAGAAAAATGAAAGGTGGAAACAACTTCACCTATTTCTTCAAATGTAAGCTAACCTGGAAAAGGAAAATGAATAATCAGAGAAATTCAGAAGAGGATTCTGTATCAGGAACCATTTTTTTTCCTGATTATTACCTGTTACCTCTGAAATCACCTGTGTATAAATGTTCGACTAAAACACAGTTTAGTCATGCAGCCTCAAAGAAAATCTTAATGCCTGTATGTCATGTTTTCATAAGATGACAGTGAAATTTATACAAGTTCTGCTTGGAGCCACTGAGTTCAACACATTAGCTCTCTGTGACAGATTGCATGATGGTACATACTACATCTGAATTTAAAGGTTTTCTCTCTAGTCAAATCTGCTCTAGTTTAACTAAAGCTGTGATTTCAACTCCACAAGACCAGAGATGTGATAATTCTATAATCCGATTCACACTTCATAGATATTTTTAAAGTCATTTTCATCTCAGGTTAAATCAACACATGCCAAGATTGTACTGAGTGCCTTTTAGATGACATAGCCAACTGTAGAAATCCATACATCTAAAAAGGAGCCTGTGGAAAAGGTAACATAAAAAAATCAAAACAGCATTGCTTAAATAGCATAACAAAGATTTCCAGCTTGTATCACCTGCACTTTATTTTCACAATTCCTTGAACTTGCTTTCACTGTACTATTTTTCATTCCACAGGCTGGAAGTGTGTCAAGTATTAAACAGTTTAATCCGCCTACTCTTTGGTACTGCACAGTTTTCATAGCTGAGATGCATAATTAGGCTTTGATTTGCAGTTTCTAATTAGTAGCAGAAGCAGCATCTAAGTACCAAGCTGTAGTACAGAACTACCAGATTTAAGAAGGCAAGAGGTATAATAATTCAAATTACTCCTACATATTGCTGGATCCTAAAAATGTAACTACTTAGGAAAAAAGATATGAACATATTGTAGGCAAATCACCAAAGAAACATACGATTAAAATACAACTGAAGTTTAAAAAAATGAAACTTAAAAATCCAGACTTGGAAATCATTTTGAAAATCTGTAGTGCTACAAATTGAGAAAACAAGCACAATTTCTCCAAATATGTTGCTCTATCTTATAAGATATAGCAGATGCAGAAGGAGTCAGGAGATGAAAGAAGAAATTATTAGACTATATATTGAACTAACTATAGTATTAACTAAATGGAAGATCTTTTGAGACATTACAAGTGTGTAAACACTATCAGTATATTAATTCCTTAAATTCCCATACTAGAGGATCAAGGAGTCCTGGATCTGGTCTGAGATCAGCTTCAATGCTGAGGATTGGATAAGGAGGTAAGGATAATTTCACCTCCCAAAGAAACTTATTCTATTATTCAGTCACTGAATAGGGATCAAATCCTGATTTACATTTTTTTATTCCTTGTAATGTCTTTTTGTTAGTACTACTTATTCCAACAGTCTGGTCCAGTTCCTCCCTGAACTTTGCTAAATCCATTGATTCAGGGACTCATCACTCAATGAAACAGTTCCTTTTGCTTTGTATCATAAGAAGAGATACAAGAGACAATCTGAATTACTAAACTATTCAACTATTGAGTTCATTATTTGCAGCTTTTCTAAAGTAAACATAGCCAGGTTTTAAAACTGTGTTTCAGCTTAAAGTGTTTCTCCCTGTACCATTTTTTGTCACCTGTCTGACCTCTCCATAGACTTTCAATATCCTTTCTGAGACCAAGTAAGAATCATAGAATGGTTTGGGTTGGAAGGGACCTTAAAGATCATCTAGTTCCAACCCCCCTGCCATCAGCAGGGACATCTTCCACTAGATCAGGTTGCTCAAAGCCTCATTCACCCTGGCGTTAAACACTTTCAGGGAGGGGGCATCCACAACTTCTCTGGGCAACCTGTTCCAGTGTCTGACCACCCTCACAGTGAAGAATTTCTTCCTAATATCTAATCTAAACCTGCCCTCTTTCAGCTTAAACCCATTTCCCCTTGTTTTGTCATTAATTGCCCTTGTGAAAAGTCCTTCCCCAGCTTTCTTGTAGGCCCCCTTCAGGTATTGGAAGGCTACTATAAAATCTCCCCGGAGCCTCCTCTTTTCCAGGCTGAACAGCCCCAGCTCTCTCAGCCTGTCTTCATAGGAGAGGTGCTCCAGCCCTCACATCATCCTGGTGGCCTCCTCTGGACTTGTTCTAGCTGCTCCAGGTCTCTCTTGTGATGGGGGCTCCAGAACTGGACGCAGTATTCCAGGTGGGGCTAACTACAGTATTGTTGCTGAGATCAGACTGTTGATTTATTAGTATAGCAGCATTATAATGTATTCCTTACTACTTCCCATCCTAGTCTTTATTACTATAACATCTTGTTTCCATTTTGTACAACTGCTGCTCATTAAACCAGACTCTCATGCAGCTATACTCCAAAGCAGACAGGCCCATTTCCCAAGTTAATACAGGTAATTTGGAACCCTGTATAACTCAAAAATTTATGCAACAGTTCTGAAGGAATCTAAACAGATCTTTTCTCTCTTCTAGAAATACAGGGAATGAATACTGCTTTCAGATCTCCTATGGGTCATAAATATCAAGCCAAACATGTCAACCAGAAAACAATGCAAAACATGAAGAAAATATGAGAGAGAAATCAATTCTGGAGTGAGTAAAAAGAAATCATCAACACAAACATTATATTCCTCATGGCAAAGGACTCAAGATGCTGACAGTTCACTGTAACACGCCACCACTGCTACCAGCATGAAACCATCAAGTTCAGCAGCCAGAGAAGCAGTGGAGACATAAACCTAACACTAGCAGATGGCATAGGAACTAGAAAGTGTGCGTATAACAATTTTAACTGGTTTATTATTTTTTCTTTCTTTTTCTGTGAGAATTAGTACTAGACTAATAGTGGATCTTGAATTAAACTGTTAAATTTTCAATTATACTAACAATGAGTTCTTGGATTTATACATAGAGGAGTGTTTCTTCTGTGCCTGTAAACAAGATTTTGAGTGTGACAATGAACAGGCATGAAAAACACTTCTGCAAGTGCTAAGAATGAAAAAAAGCCAGCTCTCCGGAAAAGGAGTACTCTACATTTTCCATGAATAGTTGAATATACACAGATTAGCCCAGCTGGCTAATTTAATCACAAACACAGGTGATATGAATAATCTCACTTAAGAGAAGCTACAATACCAGCACATAAAATGTAGTGTGATACAGACAATAGGTAGGCCAGAAGCTTCTGTTTACATTTTAGTCGAACACAACAACACAGCAGGATTCAGTGCTATCAAAGCATACTACATTTAAGTCTAGCCACTAACATAACTGCATATTGCACATAATTAACCTCTAATATTAATTGCCATGATAGATTGTAGAAGTCAAAGGCTTAATAGGTTTCAGGGAAAGTATTGAATGCTTATTTAAAGCAATAAGTATATCTCAGGAAGGATAGAACGGACTGAAAACAGAGACTCTATTCCTTCAGCCAAATATTGGATTCTCATCTGAAACAGAATGGCATAAAGCCACTGACTTCCATCAGGGTGTGATCTGTTAGAGGTGTAACAATTCACACGCTGCAGTACACAAAACAATCTCTAGCGGAGGGTAAGGCTAATCCCTGTCTTTGATAATGTTACTCTACTCTTACCTGTTTGCTTGCCTCTTCCTCACTGGCAACTGTTCAAGACACTATTCTAAATTATAGAGACAACTCATATGATTCAGTACAGCAATGACTAGAAACCAAAATAACATCCTCACGAGCTAGAAAAATTCCTGGTTTTGACTGTGAAGACCACTGTTGATCACTGACACCAAGGGCATAGGTTCCTGCACTGCACAAGCTCGATCACAGAAGAGCAGTCATTCCTCTTCCCAACTTTGAGTTATGGCATAACATATTGTCCTTCTCATAGTGAACAACTGCTTCAGGACAAAAGCTAACAATTTAACACAATACCCATTGACGTTTAAAGAAGGTGATGGAGAGACTCAAATTTATAAAATCTTTACTTGAACCATAAATAATAAAGATTACATTTTAGTTTTTATGTAACTGGTGAATGTAGGATTACTTTATTAAAAGAATTAACTCCTCACATTCAATTATTACTACAAATTTACCTAGATGTCCTGAATTCTTTTAGGGTTCTTTCAAACTATATTTGATAATAAAGAGAGGAGGAGCACACAGAGGCAGTAGCCCTTCTGACACCAGTTAGAAGGATCAGTGAATATGCAAGCAAGGCATAGATGACAGCAATAAAATTTTTATATAAAACTGCTAATGTGTAGAATTCAGGTTGTCAGTGACACTGAGCAAAATTATTAATATCCTGTAATTAAGACAGATGTTCTATATATAAAAATGTGACCAAAAGTACAGTACAATAACTGTTCTTAGCTATATAACTGTTGTCTGGTAAAATGTTGGATATTAACCTAGCAGCAAGTGCTCTCTAACATAGGGAGACAAGAATTTCTTTTTCTTAATATTTCTCTGGGCTGAATATGCCTCAGCTTTCAGGAGTCAGCTATCTGGTTTTCCACACAGAAGATTTCTACTTGTGCTATTTCAATGCCAGGAATTTGGATCCAGAGATAATCCAATGCTATTTCTGGGGAAAAAAAAAAAAAAAAAAAAAGGAATAGAGATGTCTAGTTTCTGAAGCTGGATTTGACGGTACTGAGAAACAGGAAGCATGCTTCCACTGATTGCTACTTGATTTCATAACAAGATTCATTAAAAGACAACACAGAACCTTTTCCCAGCACCCAGAAAAACACAGCAGTTTTTCAGTATCCTCTTTCAATTATTGGTGAACATTTTTGCCTTTGAGTTGTTGACTCCCCTTTGCTGACAAGCAAGCAACTGTAAAGCAAAGCTTTCTGTAACCTCTTGGTCTAATTTCATCACAGTTCAAATGCAAGCACTTAACAAAGCACTTGGGAACCTAGATACTGTTTGCGTACTCAGGAGAGCAGCTCAGGAAACCTTCCCTAACCTGTTCAGACAGTCAAGACATCTTAAGAACCTAAAGTTTCAGGCTTTTACAATGCATCAACAGGAGAAAATGCATCAACAGGAGAAAATGTTTGCCTGTCATTTTGCAGGAGTCTAGCTTTAGCCTTGTTGCTTGGATGAGCACTTTGACAGCAAAGTGGGGATGGCATTACTAGCATTCTCCTGCAGCTGATGTTGGTCCTCTCTCAGCCACCACAGCTGCTTCCTCTGCTGCCTCTCTGCATTTTCCACTGCTCACTCAAATCTTCTATTTATAATAGAATAAGGTATATAATTTCTATTGAGTATTATGATTAGCCAGTTTTGTTCCCAAATAACATTAATAATCCAAAAATCCTGAGTTAAACCCACCATCTTCTATTTGTTCACAACCTGAAATTTGCACAGGGGTACTGAATTCATCCCCAGCTGTTTACAGAACTGGCAACAAAGTTGATTAACGTTGTCCACACAGAAAATAAGGCAGAATCTGCTCCTTAGCTCTACAAGCTTCATTTCTAAAACTCTGCTTTCCCTCCACAAGGAGTCATTTGAGTAAGTGGTTCTCTGTAGGCAGTCTTCAATGGCCTTATCAGGAAGTAAAAAGCAAAACAAATAAAGCAAACAGTATAATGAGAAATAATGGCTAATAAACAGGGAAGAGCAGCAATCTAATTCTATTGTATTTTCTATTTTCATACACTGGGAATCAAATCCAGAAATTATGTGAATCAGTGAAGACTGAAATTGGTCCTAATTCTTGTCAAGATCTCTTTCAGTGAAACGGAGAGGAAATTGTGGGGAGGTGGGGGCAAAAGCTACATTGTTTCACTGAATATTCACCTCCTGGTAATAGAGAGTGAAGTTATGTAGAAGACTGTTCTACATGCAGCTTTCTAAAAAGCTGTTGAAGACCCTCTATGTATGTGTATACATACACAGATATACATATGTTCACATATACATGCGTGTATATATATGCACATACACTCACATAGATACTAAAATGCATTTGTTTCAAAAGCCAGATTATTGTTTTACTGTCCCCAATTACTGGGATGCCTTAAGAAGACAATGTGTATAGTCCAGGAGGAAATGCATGATGATGAACCATTATTCCAGCAAAAGCATTGGTTTTTCAGTGCACATCTGTTTTATTGAGAAAAACAGCAGAATTAAGATGTATCCCATATTTTGTCTGGCCTGCACTTAAATCGTTCACCCATGGTGTAGTCAGCTGTTGTAACATAGCCAGATTTAGGGTATTGAGGCTTTGCTCATAGGACTACCTAGAAGTAAAATGACATAAAGTTCCCCGCACTTGCCCAGACCAACAGGATGAAGAGTTTTGTTTTATATCTTCTGCTTCCATAATTGTGAACAACCAATTTACTTCAACAGAGGGACGAAGAAAGACAGCACAGAGCAAGTGGTGTGTATTGCCACCAGCTTTTGGGGTTTGGATGTCAGCGTCTATTCTGGAGGCTGATTTTTGCCAATGCAGTTCTGTTTGCATGCCATCACTGCTTTGTCTTCCTCTTGTAATCTCATTCTTGTCACATACTGTGCAATGCTCATTTTGATTTTTTTAATTAGTATTTTGATTATTTATTTTGTAATGCTCATTCCTGTCTCCTTAATAATAACAAAGCATTCAAGTAATAAGAACTTTGGGTCTCTTACCATTGTAACTCTAATGGCTGTTGGCAAATCTTTTCTTGGTGAAAGCCATTTTTTCTTCTTGAATGTGGTCTGTCTTGGGAAGAAAAACTGAGGTGGTTTCAGGTACTACTGAGAGAAGAATAAAGATTTCTTTAGTACCATTTTATTTCTGCTTTGTTACAAATGTTTCTCATTTCATGTGGCTAGTAGATGGGTTTGGTGCTCTGAACAGTAACTACAGTCCTCTCAAAACTGGAACCACCTTTTTACCTTCTGCCATGACACAATGTCATATCATTGGATTACTTTTGACTTTAGAGGAAAATAGCCCATCACTATATGATCTGTACTTTTGCAAATTCAGCTATATTTAACAATGGCAAGTCAGATGTTGAATAACAGGGGAAAAACATGAGAATATCTTCCTGTAGGAAGAAAAAACATTAAACTCACTCCTCTATAAATTTGTCTGTATAAAAGTATCACACTTACTTTACCTTACGTACTTTCCAATGTTTCCCATGCTTTGATAATGTTCTCAGACTACTGTAATAACATTGGGAATATCTTAACTAATCAAAAATTGTGAGGTCTTAATGTCTGTCTAATGTTTTTGACACCAAATATGTTGTATGACAGCAGAATACAGCCTGCTCTTAATGAAACTAGTTCTTCAATAAGGCAGTGAATCTCTGCCCAAGTTTTTCATACTTTGGTGGGATTTTTTGCAGGGCTGGTTATATTTTGTTTTTTTCTTGGTTTTGGTTTGTTGTTTTGGGGGTTTTTGGTGGTGGTGGTGGTTTTTAATTCTACCCTGGTAACCAGTTACAAGCCTATCCTTATGTACATCATATTAATGAGAATAAGTCTCATTGAATTATTAGTAAATTCTAATGTGAAATTGATGCAGGGAGAGAAATAATATTTGTAAATATTTCTAAATATGTCCAACAATTATGCATCATTTCTCTTACTGACTGCTGTGTGGATGTTCTTTTACTCTCTCATACTCACAATCTGGGAAAAGAGCTATTGATCACCATTAATGAGACCAGTGTGAAAGGCAGATAAGTGTTACTCTTTAGCACCCTTTTCTAATCACAGACTACAAATTACCTAGATAGGTAAGCTATTGAATAGCGTGCATTCAATCAACAACTTCTAATTGCTTCTCTAAGAATCATTTGAAGTATTCAGTCATCATAATTTCACTAGATTCTCATTAGTTAAACCAGAGTTACTTTTTCTTTAAAATTAAACTAAGATGTGTGGGAAGGAGATGGGTCAAATTACTTTCCCATAGCATTTAAAAAAAAAAAAAAAAAAAAGTCAAAATTTCATCCAGCAAAGAAATCCAAAGTTTTCTAATCACATTTTTATCAAACTCAAGGAACTAAAGAAATCACTTAAATAAGTGTTTTTTCCATGAATGCAAATACTTAATTGACTTTGTCCCAAATTTGTAATCTGATGTAGGATTCTCCTGTTAGCTTCATTTCATCTTCCTATACCTGCATGCTTCTCATAAACCTTTTACATGTATAGTTAGTAGTTATGAACGTTTCTTAGATCTGAAGGGTAAAAGGTATATATTTGCCATTAAGGCAATTTTTTTCAGACCAATGTAATATTATATAGACCCATATTCAGGCTTCTACATAAAATATGCTTGAATTCTGATACTGTTTTACATCTATGACTCCTACTTCCATTAAAAGATTGTCAAAAAAATCATGCTACATTTATTAAGACAATGGGTTTATTCAAGGCCCCTACTCAAGAGAGATACGGGATTTGTTACACTTTAACTACCAAATGTTAAAACAATGCTATAGTTGTTAGAGACTGTTTCAGTAATTTAAGGATTCTGGTGATGGAAGATCAAAGAAAACCGCAGCTGTAGTTTTTTGAACATCACCCAGAGGCCAGGTGTGAGGGAGGCCACTTCAGTCTCCAGCCCTCTGTTAATTAGTTTCCCAAAATCAGTCCCTAGAAAACAAGGGTTATCTGTGTCTCTGCTGGTATTTACTTTTCCTACCTGTGTCTTTATAAAGAATAGCTTTGCTGGATGCTGAAGATAGGTTATTTCCCAACCTCAGCTTGGTTTACCTTTATTCAAGAAATACCAATTCCATTTCCAAGGAAATAAAGCTTAAGAGGGAAAGTCATACTGTGTCCTTCAGGCATCATATAAAGAAGTTGAGATAGTAGCCTTTTTTGTACCACTCCTATTACAGCCAGAAAGCCTTCACATACCAGCAGTTGGTGAAAAACTATCAGGGCTATTGAAACCTGCAGACTGTTTTGCAGAATTTCAACCATGTTCTTTTAAACAATAGTTGGTTGGTTTCCTTTGTAATAGAAAATACGATAAATTAAATAACAACTTAAATCCACTTGAAATGTTATTGCTAAAAAAATAAGATTACAGGTTAATTATTAGTAGAGAAGTCCATGCTATAAAATATATGCCATAGTTACAACAACGTTAACTGAAAATGTTCTAGAGTCCCTGTCATTTGAAGTACTTAATCCAAGGTACTCTCTAGAGTGGAAAACAAAACCCTTTGTTCCAGTCCAAGTCATGAACTTAAAAGAAGATCCTTCTGAGTTCATAATCCCAAGTAAGAAACTTGTAATTACATAACACTTTTCCTAATAGGGTCTCTGCTGCCTTTCATTGGTTAGCTTTTGCATAAAAGCTCAGTTCTGTGTTTCTTGAAAGAAGCTGTCACTTACACACTTATCAACATCGTAAATAAAATTATTTCCCATTCAAATTAGGAAAACTGGAACCATTCTGAGACAGGTATAAGCAAACATTGGTGTTTTTTTCCCCTGTTAATTCACCTACAAATATCACTGACTTTCTTTTTAATCTTTCACAGTTCCAACTCCCGGGGTTGATATGGGCTAATGAAAACAGGAATAATTATTTTTTTTTTACCTTCTACTTATTATTGTTAATAATAGTACCTCATGCTCACATATAAAACAGCCAATCAGAACGTACACTGAAATAACACTTATCCATTAAAATAACACGAGTAAAATCAGAACCTTCAGAACACATAATTTAAATTTTCTTCAAATCACTCGGATGTTGGCTGTTGTTATTTTTGTAAATGGGGTAGAATTTCACAGTCATTTTCCACTTGCTTTCAATTCAAATACAGTTTATTGGTATGTGGGAATACTAAGCCTTTTGACAGATTTACTCACTTTCATTATATTACACAGACATATCCCTATTATGAACTTTTATAACCATCCAATCTGTAAAAGTAATTTTTTGTCAAAAGAACTAGATTCTTAATAAAACTATTTTAACATTTCAAAAATTCCCAGGCAGAGAATATAGTGATCAAATTCTTATAAGGATTTTGTCTTTAATTCTGTGGGAGAAGCAGCCTGATGTTTTAATGAATAACCACTAAATGACTGCTAGCTAGTGGATATTGATTTCAGCGGGAGCTACTTGTCTCTGAGGCTGACATTTAATATCTGTTAAAGGGATTCACCTGCTGAGTGACTTCAGCAAAAGTATTACATTAGGACTACAGTCAAACTTGCTGAAATTAGTAATTCTCCTTAAACACATCTTTGAATCAGAACTGTGAAAAGCTAAAAGCAAGGCAAAGTTTTGATTTGGCAAAATTAGAATGAATGGCAGTAGATTACAGAAGAGTGAGAAAGCCTCAACACTTAACTCCGATAGTTTTCTACACTGCACATAAAATATGAGGCAACAGGTCACCTAATATAAAGCATCCTGCCCCAATTGCATTGAAAATACACCCTACGCTACCATGTCCCCCTTACTATGGCTGTAGCAGTGTAGCTGCATAAACTCTCATATCCGGGTTAGGAATGAGAGCTGCCTTGTCCTGTAAGAAGAAAATAACCGATGGACACAGTACAACACATGCTCTTGCTTCTCCCTGTTTAAATCCATAAAGCAACTTTAGTTTACATCAGTTTGTTCATGCTTTTATTACATTTGAGTATTAATCCAATCTTAACCTGAATTTCTTACTGAAATTTAGGTTTGTTTCAGGCTTCCTTTCAATTTTTCCACCACTCTGGTTATTAGCAAGCTACATGACATGTTCACATGTTGAAACCTAAAATTGAGAGTTTTGTAAAGGTTCACACAGAGGCTATCTAATTTTTGTGAAATTCGTGAATTTCATTTCTGCTCTTTAATACAGTCAAAATCATCCAACTCTTGAAATGAAGAAGTGGCAGTAGCTATTCAATGGAGGCATTCCGGCACCTAGAACTGAATTTCTCCTCTTTCAGAGTCTGATTCCCAGTATTCATTACCATCTGCAACAAAACAAAGACTATCACAGTAAATTTCCCTGTTTTCAGCTTAGAACAGAGACGGTAAAAGGTAAAAAAAGATGTTACAGTCTGATCTTCAAACATTTGTGTCCATCATTGAATACAAATGTTTGGACCAGCTTTGATGGGAATGCTAAAACCAGAATACCATGAGACAGCCCATTATCAAGGTACCTTACTAACAAAAGGGTAAGAGAGTTATGTGAAAGATGAGAAACCATGTTCAATACCACTTTTCATAGTTTGTTAGAAGAAGATGTCTTCCAAATGTGAGGCAAATGACTGAACCATAGCTGTTATGTTTTATGAGAGAAAGACACCATATCTCAACTTTCTCTTTTCATTACTTTTGCAAGAAAGATCAGATGACTAACTAGGGCTGTGAAATTTAGCAACAGGTTTAATAGGATTTGCTTGTTTTGAGGTTTTTGATCACGTGCTTTACATTTTGTTCTCTAGTTATGTCTCCCTCCCCTAAAGGAGTGAGTGAGGTGAAGCGTTCTGGGATAGAGGTCAAACACTTCTACATTTCCTGTCTGCTGAAGATAACAGGTTACAAGGTGGGCCAGACAGGAGAGTCACAACAAGGACTTGTGTACTGGGTACAGACAGCCTCAGAGAAGACAAGGAAGGCTAGAGGGTTTGATGCATAGTTTGCTGCCACTCAGAAAGCTATTGAGACAGCTGGAAATGAGGACCTTCCTGAAAGCTCCAATGATGGGTAAAAAGCCAATTTTAAGACCTTTATCTCTGTTCATGCCCTGAACTACTTTGAGTTTTCAGCTTTAAAAGGCTGTGTTGCTAGTTTTCTTTGAATAAAAATTGGCTTTTTGAGTTAGGGTATTTAGTAATCTTTAAAAGTCTCGTAGGAGTATACTATCATGTGATGATCTGGCAGATCCACTTTAAAACTGGGGTCACCTTGGGCATCTGACCAGAATTAAATTCAGTAGTTCTCCATCTTACTTACCCATAGCTGACTTAATATTTGTTATTATCTATGTTTTCCCATGCATTTCATGAACTTGACGACATGTACTTGACAACTAATTTACAACTGAGGATTCAAACTAAGAGGAAGGAAGCTTAAAAGTTAATTCTTGCCATTCTGAGTCTAAGGCCCCACAAAAATTCAACCCAGGTTCTCAAAAACAGAACACTCAAGCTTATTGTCTGTGTTTCCAGTAAGTCTGTATAAACATCAACATAACGTCTTTTTTCTTAAAGCTGGTTTGTGCATTGCTGTGCACTTGTGCAAAACTCCTATTTAGATTATGTTCAGGCTACCACAAGGCTAGTAGCATTTTGACTCGCTTTGCACTGTCATGAATGATGACAAAATAGCAAGCAGTAACAAGTCATCTCAATAGATAGGTTTCCTAGAAAACTGAAATTGTCTGAGATTTTCCAGTATCAAATTTAAAATAAAATATTAAAAAATTAAATGGTTGTATGACTTTATCCTTCTTTTATTCCCATGATGGTTCTAATAAGATGTGTTATGAGAATCCTCTCTTATTATTGAAGTCCTTGCCAGAATTCTGAATGAATATCCTCTGAACCTTAGTATGTATTGTAAAAATCTCCCACAGTTCTGTTCCAGGTTAACAAGCAAATGGGAAAGGAAATTATGCCTTTTATACAGAAATATAACAAGAAGATTTGTTCTCTATTAAATTAGAAATGAAAAATTTCTGGGAATTTTGTCATAAAATATTGTCAGAAAGTCTGTGTTTTTTTGCTTAGAACAAATAAAACTTATATGTAAAAGCACAGAGGAATACTGCAGGTGAAAGGGTAAATTCCATTTCTGGGACATGCTGTTTCTGACTTTACTTTCATTTCACTAACAACAACTGAAGACGTTCTTCAGTAGCTTGTCATAAATACATTTTACTGAGTTAGAGCAGTAAATCGGAGTTAAATATTTCTTAAACTAACAAACCACAAAGGACCATATCCGAAATTAGATTGAACTGATGATGGTCATAATATTTTAGCATAACTTCACTGAAATAAAACAAATAAAACAATGTTTTATTGCTCCATGAATTTTAGGACCAGAAAACATTGCTACAACTCTCACATCTGAGCTCTTACCTAAAGCAAGTACATAGAGCCCCAAAGGAGCATCCAGTTCAGTTTGAAATAGGTTGTATCCTTTAGAAAAACACCCAGCCTTGGTGTAAAGTGTTCAATAATGGAAAATCCACTTTTCTACCCTAATGATTTTCTGTATTTGTCTAACTCGCAGCTAACTAACCAGCTCTTGCTGCACAGCTGTATTTATTTATTGCTAGATTAGAATATCAAGAATTACCTAATTCCAGAAACTTGATCCTGTGTTAAATCTCCTTAAATCATCATTTAAAGATGCCTTGGAAAAAATTACTAATATTCATTTTCCTAGGTCCCTCAAGGCAGGTGTGGCTTATCAGCTGATGAAATTGGACCACCCTTACTGTTATTTCAAGAAAACCTTCTGGTTTGGAGGAAGGGGTGATCCTATGCAGGAATGTAAGGGACAACTGGCCATACTCTATGTATGAGGCCAGAGTCCATCCTGTGCAAGGACTAGTTCAGAGTTATATTTTCCTGGCAAAAGAACAACAACAACAACAAAAAAGGTGGTTTGAGTTATTATTCACTGTGCTGCGATCACAAATGTGACACAGTAAATTCATTTTCATATGCTCTCTTCAGTCTATTCTCTCTTTCTTGTTCTTTTGGTTCTTGTATATAAGGGTGTTTTTTACAACAAAAAAGCAAAAAAGATTTTTTATTCGTGTATCATGAGTAGAAGATAGGTGGAAAAACACAGATCATTTCTCAAGCACTTTAGCAGATCATTAAACAGCAAATAGAAGGTTTATCTGAATCCTAACACTTGATAACCCAGCTAAAAACAAATAATGAATCTATATTTTCACTTGAATCTAAAATATCAGTCATTATAAAGATTGCCTGGGTTTTACTGAATATTCCAGATTTTTTTTTTTTTGTTTTAAAATACAATTACAAAGAGAGTTAAAACAAACAGTATCTAATTAACAAATCTGTGCAATGTACAAGGGAGAAAGAATGTGAGAATGGATGACAACGGGAGAAGCACATGGATATTTACCAGAAACAGCATGCAATGTTACTTTAACACATTTTTCTACAGCCTACTTCTCTGCTGAACTAAACTGCTCTTCCAAGGTTTCTTCTGTGTAGTTCTTCCCGGCACTAAGATTTTAATCCAAAACCCATTAAATCTAGTGGTAGCCTATATATTCACTTCACTGAGTCCCAGATCAGAGCTTATGTGATCAGAAAGAGGAGAAAAAGGCTTCTGAATACCTGGTAATACTTGCACTATGAAAGCATTTTGATCCATAGTACAAAGACACCCGAAAGAGCCAGATATGATTTGCAGTTTCTAATTACTTGCTCCAGGAGAGCTCTACATCCCATTTTTTATATTTGTGTAATCTTCTGAGAGCAGTTCCCAACATGAGCAGCACTCTCCTATTTTCATAACACTTCAGAAATATGCTGGGCTATTGCCCCTTCCACCTCTGTGTCCTCAGGGCACTGTTCAGCTCAAATTGTACTACTGAGAGTGAATCTGGCCCTGAGCACTATGTTAGCAATATATTAACTAAGATCCACATGTTATAACTCAAGCATGGTGAGTCTCTATCCTACAGTCCCACTATGCCCCCGGGCCTGCAGCTAAGCACTTAGCCATACCAAGCACTCCTTCCATTAGCTATGGAGCTTGGGGTGATTTGTTGGGTTGTTTTTTTTTCTTTTTTTTTCTGATGGTATGCAGCTTTGTCTTGTTTTTTTCTCTTCAGCTTCTGGCATCCTTCAGCTATAGAAAGATACACATTTGTTTATGTGCAGCAAGGCTGCTGCTTTCAATGAATAGCTCGCACTACAGAAAAAATGAGGGTCACAAAGTGCTCCATTAGTGAAGCTTTCTTCAGTCAGCTGTCATATGGATGTAATGTTTCCAGTTTCTCTTTTTATGATTTTCCTCAGCATTTATGCACTTTGAAAACTGCTGCAACTTTCTGTTATACTTGATCTTGCTCAGTTAGGAAGCTGAAATCCAGGAAGAATGCACACCAACATGAACAATGGTTTGCTTGTACATTTCCAGTGTTTTTTACCAGAGGCTTTCAGCTTGTTTTGCAAACATTTATTAATTACTCATTCTGTGAAGCACACACATATTGTGGTCTAAACTATATAGCTGAGGAAACTGAGGTTCACTAAATATCAATCCCCAGCACTTGCAGAGGCTGGGTGCCCATTGATCCCAGCAAATCAGAATTACAAGCATTCAGAACCTGTAAATACCTTCCTGCAAGGCCACCCATAAAAAGCATTGCAGATTTGGAAACAACCCAAAAGTCCAGATTCCTTCTACATTCATCATATCATTGCCTTTCCAACAGTTAAAAAAAATTTAAATGGACAGAGACAAACAGCATGAATAGGATCAAACATCTTCAGTTACTGGCTGTGACCAAATCAATTATTGTTAACAAGTATTTTAACATGAACTAGTTAATGCTTATTATCATAGATTGTAATGCTTTTCTATTATTGAGAAGATGCATCAAAAGACTGAAATTCATCATTCAAGAAAATAGAAGACAAAAATTAAAACACGTCTAGTTTAAAAAATAAAATATAATAAAATATTTGTCTAACCTCTCTCTGACAATATTCTATGTCGGTGCCAAAATACTCTGCTTGAACTTCTGTGCCTAACAATATTTCAGGTCAGAGGAATTTCAAAAGGAGTTCCTTATTTTTAAGGCCAGACAATTCTACTTCAGTCTTAGTTTCTTAATGGCTTTAAGAAACAGGTAAAGCTCAGAACAAAATCCTCCCTCACTGCCCAAGCATTCAGATGTGAGCTGTATTTCAAGAGGCTGAACAGAAAATAAGAAGGGACTGTGGTTTGTGGAGGCAACATTAGTGCATCACAAGTCCAACAAACTACGGGTCTGGGAATGGCACCAGACATCTTTTAATTATATTCACAAGCTCCTCTTAGTTATGGTGGCCTCTCCAGACTGATTCCATGTACATGACCCCAGTTTCACTCAAAAGTGATACCTCTCTTTCAGGGCTTGCAGAAGCCTAGGGCAAGATAGTGCTGCTGTGTGAAGGGAGAGGCTGATCCCTCTCCGTGCCCAGGTGATAGGTACAACCAATAGATAAAAATACAGGTAATTCTCTGATACACATTGGAAAGACTCCTCCATGTATTCTTATAGGACGGGAAGAGGTATATGCTTGGAATAAAGCCTGGGGGTTTTTGTTATTCACATGGTGGAAGAACCCTTTCTATGTGTAGCCATAGATACTGGAACTCACAGCATACTTTTACACTGCTTTTATACTGTGTGGTGATTGTGCCCAGATTTTCAAGCAGAGCACAGTGAAGTTACCAAATAAGCCCAGGGAGAAAAAAAGGAAAGGGATTTGGTCTTTGCACATGCTTTTTAGATTTGATGATGAAAGATTTTTTTTCTGTTTATCCATTTGAGACACATCTGATCAGGCAGTTCTAGTGTTTGAATAACAATTCAATTCCCTTTTCATCTGGCAGCAATACACCAGGAAAGAAAATATCCATCACAGAGGTACTGGGATATGTAATTTCTGCAGACCCTAGTTCTATTTCCTGCCACTGTACTAGTGATGTAAAAAGAGAGCAAACATTATTTGAATATAGATGCTGATATGATAATAGGAATGTATGATTTTTGAAATCTAAAGCCTTTATAGGCTTCATAACACGTGGTTTAAACACATTTTCCCACTTTCATTTTGTTTCTACCACAGTCATGTAAAATTGTCTCTTTTGACAGTTGGAGTTTTTATTAGGCACTCTTTTCCTTCCACACTACCCCTTCTACCCTGGCACTGTTAAAAACTTTTGTAATAAATTAAGAACATCGCTAATAGTTTATGCAGCACTTTTTTTCCCCTTGGCAGGAATGTATGTGATTTTAACAGGGGATAAGCAGTAGTAACCTTACTCACCTTTGGTGGGGGGAAGTCAAGGAAGCAATGAGAGGTTTGTGCCGAACAGAAGCATTTATTAAAAGCCAAATACTATTCATCCATTCATTTATTCAACCTGATAGTTGTAGCTAAATGCAACTAGAAGGTGGACATTACCTCTCTGTATGTGTGAATTTAAATGAATTCTTGTGCCATGGAAAGCATTAGTTTAATTTTTTTCTTTAAATTAAAGACCAGAAATCCCTTAAGCTATTTATTTTGGTCTCTGTCATGAACTCTTCAGGCTAGATAGCATGATATCTATGTCTTCCACAGCACTGAGCACGCTATCAGTTTTAAGCATATAATAAATAACAATAGCACAAAATATTATGCACAATAAAACATGGTTTTCCTGGCTTTAAAGTGTGTCTGGCAAAATTTCAAAGGTCTGGAAGTTTTGTCTGGAAAAATAAGTTGAGTTAAAACAAAACTCCAGAGACTTACTTTTAAGCAAATCCATATCCCCAGAACATTTCAAACCCAACTGTGAAATCCAGACTTTAGTAGATTTGGTAGCTGGATATATGTGATTTATTTACAAGTTTTCGGTGTCTCAGTTCAGCCAGTTACAAAGAGAATACTGGAGTTGATGTCAGTGTTACAAGAATATTTTTCTATCCTATTTTAAGAAGAAAAAGTCTTGAATCTTGGAAACATGTATTTTGTTCTTAGCTGTTTCTATTAAGAGAGTGCATGGGAAGAGAATTGTAAAAAAAAAAAATATACAAACATCCCCACAACAAACAAACAAACAAAAAAAATCCAAAAAAAACCCAAACCAAAACCAAACCCCAACAACCAGACTTTTCTTTTTTTCCTGTCTCTAATTCAGCAGCTCTCACTGCTCTCTGGAAACTAAACATATAAATGTAACTAGAAATATTGGAAAAAAGACTGTCTACGTGTACTTGACATGCTTTGTTCCAAGTCTTGTGTAAGTGTACATGTTGAATATATGATTCTTATCACGTATTATAGTTCCACACATTTTCTCTGGTTGTGAAGCTATCATGAAATATCTCAAACATCTGCTGTTATCCTAACAGAGAAATAATATTGACATTAGTATGGAAGAACAGTTATTTCCTGAGGAACTCTGCGCCAAAACTCAAGTATAATTCAGAACTTTAAATCTAGATTTTTTTTTTTTCCAGAGATCACAATCACAGTTATCAGGACCACCTCATATTCTTTTTCTAAACCCACAACAGCTCACTTGCCACGGCCTCTAGGCACTGGAAAACCTTCTCTTTTTTATGATTAATCACCTCATGGCTAACATAACCTTGTTTCAGAAAACTCCCTGCTCCCTTCTGACAGGCACTAACTTAGCCTCTAACCAAGCATTCCTTCTGATGTCTTCACTGAACCACTCCTATTATCTCCGTCTTCATTGTATTCTAGGTGGACTCCAACTTAATACATATGCCCTCAAAAAAATATCCTAAATTCTACATTCTCTGTCAGTGACAAACAGACCCTTTAGAATCTCATTTTTCAAAAGGCATTAATAGAAGAGGTAGCCTTTCTCATATGAATTAGTTATTATCCTTAATCTTATTTCTTACTTGGATTATTTTATTGATGGAAAATTACATATTTTTCCTCTGTTAATTCAGTCTGTTGTCCATGTGGACTGTTCTGGGTAAACTACTATTTTTAATTTTAGAAATATAGCAACAAAATACAGTTAACTGAAGCTGACAGATATTTTAATGAAAAATTACAGACAGCAAGGGAACTACAGAAAACAATTAGAGGTTCTTACTGCTCTAATTCATTGTCCAAATAATTTTAAATAGTCAGTATGACCTGTAACTAAAATAAAATTACAACATTGCATTTTACTTAACAGCATGTTCAACTAACTGCAAAATAACTAAATACAGTCCAGAATTAATTTCTATGAGAATCAGATAATTAATTCACCAAAGCTTTTTTGAAAAGCCCATCCTAAACTACATTAATTTATACTTGAACAAGTGAAAGGAATATGTATGCTGGTGCAAAGGTTAATTAAGGGGTGATTCTACATCCTAGATAAGTGCTATTTGTTCTGGACTGTATTGCATGGGTACTAGAAATATATGACACCCAGATTTTCTCCTGCATTGGGGATCAAAGTAAAAACAAAATGTGGCTCTAATCATGCACTTGACCATCAGGGTTCCTTTCCACGGGACCCGCTTTCACTCTCAAGAATATACCTCAAGTTATAACCCCTCCAAAGGCATTACAAAATCTGCTTTAGTAAGTCTTTTCAGTTGCTTTTAAAAATAAAGCATTTCTAGTTCACTTTGCTCTTCATTTTTCTTGATATATTTTTCTTGAACACATACCTCTGCCACCTATGTCATCAGTTCACAATTTTCCACCTCTCTAAGCTACAACAGTGCCTCTGCTAAACTCTTCTAAATTGAATTCCTGGCATTTTAGCTGAAGGAAACTTCTCCTTAACAAAACAACACTGATATCTTTAGAACATATGCAAAGCAAATACACTAATTGTCACTTGTTTCTGGTTACTTTGGTCGCAGCATTTTAGAACTCCCAACAAAGCATCTGAGTAGCAAATGCTGTTCACAGGACTAAAATCAACAATAAACCCAAGAGAGACAAAAGACTTTTGTCAAGCCAACATTTAATCATTGTCATAAAATAAAGTTCCATATTGCCCTTCAGAGACCTAGGGCAGGAGAGCAGGAGTAGAGAAACCAAATAATAACTTTTTGATAGTGTTACATATATTGTGGGTGCTTCCCATGTTTCTCCTCAGCTCCAAGTACTACACAGAAAAGAGCAGAAGCTGCTTGACATGGCAGAGGTTGCCTCACAGAGGCACAGTTGACTCGAGTGGTTAAGATCGCAAAGACAATACTGACAGCTGCAGTGGGAAAACCCCTGAACCCAAATAATTTTGTAGTCACTAAGAAAGACACCCTCAGGAATCCTTAAGGCAACCATCTGGGTACTCCAACAATTTTAGTAAGTACAGAACATGAGACAAGTTATATAAAAACACAGTCTAATTCCTTGCTGACTCATTAGTGTGTTAAATTATGTCAAGCATGGACAAGTTGTTCATAAATCTGCGGGAAATCGGTACAAAGAGTGGAGCAGGAGGGAAAAAAAATTATATCCGTTCCAAGAAAAAGGACAAGAAAAAATCCCCAGAACTTGTATATGTCTGAGACCAGACTATTGTTTTAAGTAGTTCTGTGTGATAGAATCATACTGTTCCTCACTAACCCAGGCAATACAAATCAGAATGAGCAATGGTAACCACAGCTCCTTCTTCACATGCTCAGTGGCTACCAACAGCCGCTGAGACCCCCACCTTTCCTGGTGAAGTGCCTCTGCTGACACCAGGCAGGAGAGGCTGGAAGGAGTGGAAACTACACAAAGGAAAAAGCACTTTCCTCCTTTTTCCTCCCTTGCATAGCTGTGCAGAACTGAAAGACAGAAAACAGCACTTGAATAAATGATTTTATTATGCAGGATACAAGAATAGGAAAGGGCTGAGTAAACACATGCAAAGAATAAAATTCCAAAGCTTGGAGTCATTAAGAGGCCCAGACTCCCCACTTCACGTGTCTGTATATCATTTCCTTTTTCTACAGAAGCTAAAGTCAGTACCATGAATGTCAATATAGGAAACTGGAATAGTCGCATTACTGGGCAATTGTTACCAGCAGCAGAGCTTTGTCACATAGGCAGTGGACTTCATGGAACAAAACTCTCAGTGCTTTTAAGAGCTTGCCAGTTGGCTCATACTGCAACATTGGGTTCATAGAGCTCTGATTTTTTTTTAATTTTATTTTTGCTTTTTAATAGAAACTGTATTTACGTGCAGAAAGAAGGAAGGTTTTGAGAATGCAGGATAAAGGTGTGTTTATTTTGTGCCGATTGCTACCATACAAAGGACTTTGTGTTTCTTGCATAGTCATACAATAGTCTGGAAGGTAATAGAAAACTCCTGAATAGAAGGAAAGAGAATGGCATTGGAACAGGAAGACAATCAACGATTCAAATGAAATACAAAGGAAGCACTGTGAAGGCCTGGTCTGTAACCTTGACAAAGTTTTACATCATCTATATTTGATTCAGCTTCATGATTTATCTGTCCTCTGAAATGAAATGGCTTCAGTAACATTACTTTGAAAAAGGAAGTGTATAAGAGGGGGGAAGCGGGGTTTCCAAACTCAGTGGTAAGATATGCCTTTTCTTTTGTCTTTCATTAATACATAGTGTGCAGTCTACAAATACACTGAATGTGCCTCTGGGTTTCTTGTTTGGAAGAGAGAATTGTGATCACAAAAGACTTGTCTATTTAAGCCTGTTAAACCTGGTTCAAAACCATCTAGATATTAGAATACAAGTTCACTTTCTAAATTGCAAGCCCCCAAGACAAGCCCGATCACACAGAATGCTTTGGCTGCATCTAATAAAGTTTTTTAATATACATACAGTTCTCTGATAGTAGAGGCAGCTTTATGCTGTGGCACCACTTTCTCTGTGCACACACTGTCTGAAATCACAGCTAGTAAGCCACAAGAGAGAAAGATTATCTGGGTGATGGGAAGCAAAAAGAGTTCTGTTAAAATTCTTTTATGATTTTCCTGTCACACAGAGATTGCTACAGTTCTTGCTTTTGCTCTTTCTAAAATACTTTATTATCTTCTAATTAGTAATTTGCTGGACTCTGAAGTTTAATGATAAAAAAATCTTTTTTAAAAAGTTAGCACTTGCTTTCCCCATGAGCTGCTAGAGAGAGTGGGAGCCAGAGGGTGCCCAGCAGAAAGAAGGCTGGCACTGTGTGTGCAGGGGATCTATGATTTCCAGCCTGGTGAAGTCTGACCTTATTTCTGCTAGATTTACAGTTTTCTGAATAGAAATCTGGCAGTCAATTTGGCAGTGAATGGGAGATGGAAAAGTTTGTTCTGGGCCAAAATCAACTTCTGGATGAATTAAACATACTGTGTAACACAGCCTGGAGATTTTGTTCAATCTGTTGTAAATACAAACACCTACAGAGTTCCTCTCAGAGCTGAGACTTCAAAAGCAACTGGCCAACTCAAGTGGTGAGTCAGAAGCCCTGCTTTCTTGGTTCAACACAAGCAATTGCTCAGTAGTGCTGCAAACAGGACTCTCATCACACCGCCTGTTAAGTGACTCCTGACCCTCACTCTTTGCTGCCTTGCCCTGGCACATTTTCCAGAACAAGCAGAAACCTTTGTCCTGTAGCTCTTTCAGATTTAAAGCCACTGCAGGAGCAATAAGGAGATCTGTTCTTTCATTTTGCTTGTTCACCAAAAAGTACTGGTTTTGTGACTGTTATGCCTGTGGGTGACTGTGAGTTTTGTTTTGTGCTTCACTGATTATCTAGAGTGAATCTACCTCATCTGCTGAGTACTTAAGTTTAAAGTAAATCCCTGGCAGGCCATGTTGCAGAATCAAATCTTTCTTGTTAAGACAAGATTTGTTGAAAAATCAGAGCTTGCAATTCTTGTACTCTTCTACTATCAAGAGATAACAGCATGCAGATGCTAGCATGTCCCTACCTGGAAACACTGTAGTAATTGGATAATGCATCTAAAACATATGCCAGGTTTTGCACTGCAAAATGTTGTGAAGAAAGGAAGAACAAAAAGGTGGATACCTATGGTTTCTATATTGCAAAAACATGTCCTGCAGTTCTTGTTCCCTGATTTTATATGATGGGGCAGGGTAATCTCTGGGACATGACAAACGTGTCTCTTGCCCATGTCTGAATTTTACTCATACAAACAAGGGCACAGAAAGAGCAATCAGAGATGAATCAACTCTTGTAACAGCATGAAGCTGATCCACATCCAGACTCAGGAGCTACAGTCTTGGAATATCTAGATGTACAATCCTTCTTCATCAAGGAAAATCCAATTATGACATCTTTTCTGAATCTCGTACCAGATGCTTTTTGAAGGAAGAATCATTTGAGGAAAAGAAAACTTGAAACTGATACAGTTTCATTCACATTAAATAGCATGTTAATACAATTATTAAAAAAAAAAAAAATATATATATTTACATCACTTGTGGAAACGCATAGACCAAACCACCATGTTTTATTTCTTACTATAGGTAGGACCAATAAAGTCTATCGTGCAGAAAACAATGGCTATAGTTATCACACAGTTCAGTCCCTTCCCTGAAGTGTTGTCTTATAGATAAGAAGATGTAAATTCATTTTTACATTTAAACCAGAGTGAAACAAGGATTCTTAAAAATTTATAGCAGTGCAGTTGTTTCTCAGGTTTCATCCCAAGAGTCTAGGACGTGCCCACTGAAGCACATAACTGCAGAGGCTGGAGACATTACCACGTTCACTACCATCTCCTCTGCCTTTTTGCTTGAGACTGCTAAAGGTAAAATACCTGCCACAACTCAGCCACTCTGTTTCATAGTTTTCACATAAATTGACCTTTGCAGGTAGTTTAAGCTCATGAATGGCACCAGCAGCAGCAGAGACCTGAGCATGGTCCTGCTACTGCTGCTCAAGGGCAGATGTGCACGTAAATCAGCAGAGAGAGAGAGCAGTCACTGAAAGCACTGCAGCAGGACAAAGGACAAGGTGGAAGACCACTGGGTTAACAGCTCTATGGGCATAAGAAACCAACACCCACCCCCAGCTGAGTGCTATTATTTCCCTGCAGACCTGCTGGAGGAATTGCCTGTGTGAGGCCTCGTAACTGGCTTCAGCTTCAGAGGACAAAGATTAGCCGTGGTCTAATATTTAAACAGTTTAAGCTTAAACATAAATTGTAACTCAAGCAGCTTAAGGAGAGATTCTATAGGAACCTCTGTAAAGAAATCTGAGAGGGAAAAAATAGAAGCCCTGATAAAGAGGAAGTTCTGCAAAAGGGTATCTATCCACACAGCGCTAAACCTCACAAGGAAAAAATTTTGATAGAATGAAAGAAATGTGGCTACTAGCTTTTGCTGATGTGAAGCACTGCAGATTTGCAGTGTTTATGGTTAGCTAGCAAACATTTTATTAAGTAAGAACTATGGTAAAGAAAAGCCCTATGACATAAGAAATGTAAAAAATGTAGAATAACAGTTCTGCAAAAGAATAAATTAGTTTTAATTTTTTTTTTTTTTTTCATTCTTGATCAAATGATTGAATCAACTTGATATTTCATATACTCCTGGAACAGTTTAGTTCGGAAGGAACTTCTGCTGCAGGCCCATACTCAGAGCAGGGACAAATTTAAAGCTGGATCCAACAAATTAGACCAGGTTTCTCAGCTATTATCAATGGCTAACCAATCTGAAAAGAAATTTTTTAAACAGCTATTTTCTAAGGGGTAGCTTTCTCATCCTTTAAACGCAAATACTACGTGTTCGCTGTGCATCTCATTTCACAGCAGAATGAAGAGACCAGGCTTTATAGGCCTGATATTACTATGAGTTTGACCTTACAAAAGAAGAGTCCTCTAAGAACTAGGTTGGGAGAGCAATGTGCACACCCATCCTAACTTTAAAGCATAGCATGCACAAGGAATCTTACACCGAGGTAAATTGCAGTGCAGCCCTGCCTGGGATAGATCTCGGCAAGTGTCTCTCACAGCACAGCTAAAGAACCTGGTCGTGGGATGACTCACAGCATTAGGAAAACTGAAGTAAAAATATAGCTTCTTTAGCATTTAATTAAAGGTCTTAAATTAAAAAAGTTAAAGAAAAATGTTTTAAATTAAAACACAGTCCTGTACCACATGGAGAAGCAAGAAGAGACCTGCCTCAGCAGCTTTGCTTAAGCATCTGCGGCTGCATCTGTACTGTTTTCTCTGAGATCACTATGCAAATAGAAACTCATTCTGTGTAGTTTATGCTCTCTCTTACTAGGCCAAAAAGTCAATAGAAAAAGGCCTGTTATGAAAAACTTATGTTTGACTGTAAGCTTCATTGAGAATTCACTGGGGTCCTTAGGAAAAAAAAATACTATTCAGTGTTATACAGACCATGGGCATACTTGTCCAAGCCTGGGGACTAGTGGAGAAAAGTAAATGTTGAGAAGTCATGCTACCATGGCTGACTGATGACAAACAAAAAAAGAGCATAGAGCGAGATATTTACAATGTCAAGGTATCAAAGCAGGTTTAGCACTGTTTATGAGATCTTATTTTTAGACCAATTTTTCCATCTCAGAAATAAAAACTCTTATTTTTATGAGACTAGGGTTTTCAAAAAAATATTTCAAATTAAAAAAGACATTTTAAAGCATATCTGAGTAAGAATAATTGAATTGTTGGAAGAAATATTTTTTTTAATTTCTCATCAGTCTGAATTATTTAGTGGCAAGTTCTAGTTCTTCTAATCTCTGTACCTCTCTGAGAGCTGCTGATAATGGGCAATCTTTCTAGTTCTCCAGCTGCAATTAGGAATATCATTCTTCCCAAAAGAAAGGGAAACATCTGTGTTTGTATCATGTTATGTTAACCACCTGGCAGCTAGATCACAGCACTAGAAACATAACCTAGCAACTCTAAGGGAATCAAGACAATTAGTACCCAGAGAGCATAAAATACTGACAAGAGTTTGGTACATAGTTGTATCAAGCTGTTTTGAAAAATACCAAGTTTTTAGGGGTGATTCTCTTGACATAAACATATGCATGGTATGTTGTGATAAATCAGCTTTACAAGCAGATCTGAGAAATTAGATACACCCTTATACTGCAGAGTTCGAAAACACAATGTCAAAACTTCTGTCTTTTTCTGTAAAATGCAGGTATATTTAAGTTTGCTCCCAGAGGGCTGTTTAACTTCTTTCCCCAACAGGTTTCTGGACAGACAGGCTCTGAAAAATCTTCCTAGGAAGGTTTAAGAAATGCTGTGTTAGCCCTCTGCTACCGATCCCACCTCTCTGAAGGAAACACTGCCTGGCTGTGGAAAGAAGCAGTTAAGCCATGGCACGTGTTACATCCTGCAAGGAGGGCAGTAACATCCAGCACAAGACAGGCAATAACAAATCACAACAGCTCTTTTCTTTGCTGCATATGGTTTAGAAGCTGGAGGTTTACGTAGACCACACCTACTCCAGCCAAGACAGACTGGCAGATTATCTTTACTAGAAACTTTATGCTTTGGTAGTCCTGAATGAGTCTATTTGCTGGCTCATAAGGCAAAATGTGAGCACTGATCATTATCCTGATGCTTTGATGCTTTCTCATATGTCAGCAAAGTTCACTAGGCCCTTGAAAAGTAGCTTGATATTAAAATTACTTCTGTTTATGCTTTCAGATATTTAGTTTCCTATAACTGTGACCTTAATGGTGATTTTAAACTTATATTTTAGCATTATTTTAATCATTTTCACCTAGGAATTACCATTCTCTCATCTCAGTTTTGACAAAATTCTTGGAAAGTTATTTCTGAAGGAATACACACATTTTATTGGCCTTAAATAAAACTGTGGTTCAGAATAATACACAGAAAGTTGCTGGCACAGTTCGCTGTGCCAAATAAAATAACAAGTAGCTTGGAGTTTTTTTATTTAGTCATTGGTTGACAAAGTTATGAAAATCCCTTACAAGAGATCAGCAGAATGGCCTATATAATGTAGTTCTGTATTTAATCAGCTTCCAAGTTAAATAAAAGAATTCTCTGCCCACTCTCTGAAAGCACACTCAGAACAGAAATCTCCTTGTAGCCACAAAGCTGCGTTCTCCACAGTCCTTGTCCTAAAAACAGTTTACTCCTTTCTGAGTGAGCAACTATCAGTTACATAGTTCTGCCTCTCCTGCAGTTGGATTTACACCCACAGTGGAAACAGATGGAAATGGCTCTACCAGATGCACAGCTGGACAGACCTCACCTGCTGTGTGCATGCCAGAAAGTGTGAGGGTGTCCAGGCTGAATGCATGGCTATGTGAATACCCAAAAATATGTGCAATGTCAGAGTATTGACTTCATATGAAACTTAACCTTTGCTTTTGATGAAGCAGCAGGGAATAAATAGTTTCATTGCCTGTTAAGAAGGGAAGGCACTTCAAGGCAATGCCCTTGAGACTTTCTTTTTTCACTCTCACTAGTGATTAGACTGAACCAAAGCACCACAATTCTGTTTCCTATGTCTTCCTCTACTCCTAAATTTACAAAATGCCCAATATTTTATATATCTGTCAGCTACAGAAAACCATATATTTATTTGCACAATGGGAATTTTACACACTATGGCTATTTAGAATTGTGTAGGGGCTGGTAGGAAATTATGGCAATCTTTCTAAAATGTACATTGACATATCATTAGAAGGAGGTGTAGGGCAAACTTTCGCTTTGATGCTAAACGTGAATTAGACCCAAAATTATTTCTGCTGCTAATAATTTCACTAATTATTTTTATATTCAAGCACTTACTAATTTCATTTCCGCTAAAAAAAAAAAAATAAAAAAAAAATCAAATAATTCAGATCATATAGGCTTGAATAAAAGCATGCAATATAGGTTTTCTTTTCACTAGCACAACTGATATGAATTCAGTATGTGAGGTATGTCAGCTCAGGCATATCCCTTTACCTCTCCTTTGGAATGTGCCACCGGGTCAGGCAGTGCACAAAGCAAAGTAGTTTGTGGGTGTGATTTAACATTTGCAAACCCAGTGCACTCATCTGTCTGCATTGCTCTCATGTTTTAAATATTTGTCATATGTATAGCAGTAACACTCAGCAGCTTCAGACACTCACCAGGACTAAACACTAAACCTGCACAAAACAACCAGTGGCCTTTATTTCAAAGATTAGGGATGCTGGTCTAGAGCTTATCTTCTAGGTAAAGATTTGCTTGCTTTCTCTCATCCCCACCCACCCCAACATTAAGTCTCAGTAGTTCAGCTAACAGTTCCAGGGAGGTCTCGTTTCATGATGCTTCAGCAGCATGGAGGTAGGACTTGGACTTTACTATTCTAGGCCCATCTTACACTTGATCAAATCAACACACAGCTGTGTGACAACTGATCTAGTTTCATAAAATTAGCCAGTACAGTATTAAAAACCTACTATTTCTAGCAGTAGTCCCACAAAATGCCATTGAATAGCCAGTGGATACTCACTTGCTCGTCACAGAACACCTCAAAAATTCAAGGAGTTAGTTGCTACAAATGCCAAGAAAGTGAGTTAGTCACTGTGTGCACCACAGAAGGTAGTCTTTACCAAAGAGTACAAGAGAAAGACTAGCTTATTTAACATCAGATTGCTTTCAAGCACTTCAGAAAATCGCAGGGACAAAATCAGGACAAAGATAAGCATGAGCATTTTTCAACACCTTAGCCATTTTTCCAGTTGTGACATTTCCAAACGTAGAAATATTACAGTACTGCCATCAAAAATTCATTGCATAGACTGTCTGACAGAGAACGCTGCTCTGCTGGGTTTTGTCATGGAGTAAAAACAAAGCCTAGACACTTTAAAGTAACTTTCCCTCCATGCCTAGAAGGTATTGCTGGCCAGGCTCTAGGCCAGATGACATCACATGATGCAAATGCTCTCAGTCACACCTGACAATTTGCTTGCTAACATTCAAATTCATTCTTCTAGCCTTTCATATATTTATTCACCTGGGTCTGTGCCTACATAGATATCATTTACGATCAGATCATGTATTCATGACAAGCAGGGCACTACAGCCCTGCCCAGTAACTGAACTTTTGACATAATCTCTGAACACTTAAAAACATAGAAGAAAAGGAAGATAAAAGAGAGAAAGACAAGGCTGGAACTCCCTGGATATTATTTGAGATAAAGGGATAGCAGAAAAATTTGTCAACACTCAAAGCTATGCACAGAAATATCTGAAGCTTGTTCTCCAGATCTGTATTTTGGCTACCTTTTAAGGGTAAGTACTACTTGCCAGGTAAAAAAAATCTTCATTTTCCTACAAACTCAAACTTATCTGCTGCCTCTGCATCCAAGACTGAGCTTAAACTGTCCAGCTACCTGACAGCAGAGGTTTTCCATCCTTCCACGTTCCTTTGAAATAGGGTTCCTTTTACCCTAATCAAATAGGAACTGTGGATCCACATTTTTTTTTTCCACAGAAGATTTGTTCATGGTATTGACATTAAAAATACTTATTTTATAAATGTGATTTTGAATCTTCCCTAACTACTCTAACTAAATAAATGTTAGAAGGATAAACTATGTTTTGATTGGAACACCTATATATGGGTACATATCTTATAATTCAAACATGATCATATTTTTCAAAGGTAGAAATGAATAATCAGAAATATTGCATTAAGTATAATGGAAACTACTGAGAACTTAATCAAGTACTGATAAAGATGAGATTTCCAGTATCGACCGCCAGTCCATGAAATGTTCTTTTTTCTTAGGATACAGTATCAGCTCTTAGAGTAATACATAAAATCCTTAGGCTCCTCCAAAGCATAAGCATATGGGTAAAATAATTAATAGTGAAACACTTTGACATAGCTCATCTCTTTCTGCTCGTGATTTAAAATGAACAACAGGCTGCATTTTTCATAACAGTGAGGATTTCCTTGGATTTTCTTTGGGTCTGTGGTTACTTTCTGATATATTTTCTAAGCAATTCTGACATTCTTCACTCAGGATGTGAATATCATGCATTCCTATACTATATATGAAGTGTAGAACCTGTGCCTGGAATATATATTTGCAGCTAGGCCCAAAGAAAGCATATTTTCCACTGAAGCTGCAGAACACCTTCTAATGACTTTTTGCTAAATGGAAAACATGACCAGTTTAAGAGGAGTGCCACTGTCCTGTGAAAGGACATGCATTACTTACAGGGTCTGGCAGAATACCCATAAACTCATTTTTACTATCTGATCTTTTTTGCCCTTGAAAAGAATGGAAAGAAGATGCATATACAGAGTATCAGATTTATAAGTCTTTTGGTGACTGTATAAATATATATATATATCTTCACTTATTTATGAATATACAGTTGCACAAGCTTTGCAGAGTGTCATAATCAACTGCAGAGTCGAGAAACATTTCAAATTAATAAACATTATAAGATTTATTGTTCACTAGTATTTAATTAAAAACTGTATTATTGTTGCATTAATTGCTGTGAACCTTTCATAGTAAGCTATACAGAGCTGATTGGGACCATGTGGTATAGATATGTGGCAATGATCTGCATGAATTATTCTCTTAGCTCTCTTCAAGTCTCACTTTGTTTTAATTTTGATGCCACAACAAAGGCTACTTTGAGAAAAAGATTATATATCATCACAAGTATTATTTATTACAATTGATTCAGGGAAATGAGAACTTATGGGTCTAAATATTTTTTAGAATACAGAACTGTCAAGTAAGATGATAACTATTAATTAAATAGAAGGGAACTTACATTGTTAATTTAATAGCCAGTAATAATTAAAATCTAAGTTCTGATAAAGCAACCTAAAAAAATTTTTTTAAATTTTCATAATTACTGAAATAGTTCCAGCCTCATATCTGCCAGAAATAGAAATTTTTCATATGCTTCCAACAAGTTAAGCATAATTTATTACCCTAAAAATCTTATCTGTTTAAAATTACTTAGGTTAAACCTTGCAAACATTTGTAGAAGTAAAAATAAATAAGGCAAACTCTTTTTATGAAACAAGATTGCCAAAAAACAAGAAAAAAAAAAGAATGGTCCAAAGCACAGTCAAACTGAACAGGCACTTAAACCATGTTCACAAAACACCACTAATGGCACTGTGTGTCCTCGAGGAAAAATATGAGAGTCTCGGTAAGAGCAGCAATGAAATTCAAGGGAAGCTGGTGGGAAAGGTGCACGAAGAAACAGTGAGGAAAGTAGTGCTGGGTTGGGTGAGAATTATGACGAAAAAATGGTGTTTTACTCTTTGATTCCTGATGTGTTCAGTTAAATATGAGATTGCCTATCTTCTGCAAGCTAAGAGAGACTATATAAAATAAATACCTGCCCATTATCATTATTGATTTATCCTCATAACCAACACAGAAGTCATAAATAAGGTCATCTGTTTACATGAGAAGTTCAGTAAGACCAGACTGAAGCCTAATTACAAGTAAGACTGGTTCCCTGTAGATTTGCAGCTCACAGATGCCTGATTTAGCTATTGAAGAAAGAGGTAAGACTCAATTTAACTTCCCTTGTGGCTGAGTTACAGAATTTATCTATTCTTCCTAGAGACAGGCTTTTCCAAAACTTCGAAGGACCTAAATTACATATGAGAACTTGACAACCTCTTTGAAACCAGCCAAAATCAACAACACTCAAAACTGACTTGAGTGCACCCACACACAGCGTGAGGGTTTTTAACACCTCTTTCTTTGACTTCATAATCTTGGTAAAGCTTGAGTTTTTCTGGTTGCAGAAAAATACTCAAAAATATTAGATAAGGTGAAAAATTACAAGAGGAATAAAAAATGTCTTTTTACAATTTCTCACAATTTCTGGAGTCCAATTTTGCACACTAGCCTTGAACAGTATTGCAGTCATGTCACTCACTTCCTTCTTTCCTACCATCTTAAATTTTCTACCCTCTATATATTCTTATTCACTCTTAAGAATATTCATATGCTTCTGCTTAGTGTTATAAGTATTACTACTTAAGTTACTGATTGCCAAAATCTGGCAAATATTACACATGGACAGACAAGCTTTTTATCAGAGTATGGCAGCTCTTAGATGCTTTTGCGTGCCAGAGAAAACATTTCTTCAAGCACTGTTATGCCACGCCCTTTCTTTCCCTCATCTGCCTTCTTCACTGGACAGACCCCCATGCACTGCTTTCCTTTCATTGTCTCTCAAAGACTTAACTTTTAGATTCCCCAAGCTGGCATCTAACAGTTGAGAAAGTTGAGGCAACTGCCATGTATGACCAATGCCTATTACATTAAGAATAAATATACCACTTCTATCTTGAACTCTCTGCCTGCTACCTTGTGCTGCTTGTATCCAGCTCGTCTCTAGACTGGAAAGTGTTTCAGGCAGGTACTTTTATTCTCTTTGCCTATACAGTGTGGAGCTCAGCAGAACTAAGTATGGGAATGAGTTTTCCAGTGTTACCACAATATAAAATTAGAATAATAGTTCCTTGCAATTTCAGATCTTGTCTACTGTGAACACAGGCAAGTAGCAATTAGCCTAAATACATTGATCAGCAGTAGTTCTTTCCTTCTTGAAATGTATACAATTATTGGCTGTAAAACACATACGATACCCAACCATTCACTTCATTTTTTTCTTATCTCCTAGTTCACTGTGACAGCAGAGGGCTTTGGTACAGCTATTAACTATAAAGTAATATGCTAAACATGTAAGACGTCATCTTTGTCAGCTGAGTTATTCTGCAGCCATACAAGCCATCCAAAATACAATCACACAGGCAATGGCTAGCTAATTTAGGAAGCATCCATGCTTTCTCAAGCTGCCGGGAGTCATGTAACATCCACTTTTTGCTCTGGAAGGAAGGCTCCCCTGGCTGTCAGACTCCAAACCACACCACTTGTTTCAGCAGCAGCTGCTGTTGTGAGGTACTTACATAAAAAATTCCCCAAATCTCTTCCTACTAGTTTGGTTGTGTCCCTGCATGTTTCAACATCTGCCAAGGAATTCAGTGTCACTGTCCTGATTAGCATGGGTCAAAAATCCCCAAATCATTTATTTATTTGTTTTTACATATTTTTTTATCTTCAGTGACTGAAAGATTTAAAAGAAAAAATATCTTTTTCAAGTAAGAATATTTTAGCTTGAGTTACTTGTAAATTTCCACTTTTTTTTTTTCCTTAAAAACAACTAAAGAAATTGTTCTCAAGTGCCTACAATCCATATGGATCAGGAATTACCTATACTTTACCCAAGGCTGAACCTGAATTTTGAGAGAGGAAAGGGTTGCTAGATATAAGGAGCACAATGGAAGGAAAATACTTACAGCTTTATCAGCTACATTAAGAAATCAAAGACAAGCTGGTCAAATTACCTGCCTTCTACAAAGAGTTTTACTGAGTATAAGTATATTCCCACTGAAGCTGTTGAATGCGTAAGTCAGTACTTTCTGAATTAAAAAGGTTTCTGGGGAATGTGGGGGGGGAAATTTCAGCTAAGCTGTTTCCTTCTCTGCCACCCCCTCAAAAAAAAAAAAACAACAAATGAACAAACAAAACACTATAATGGATTGTCTAAATTGTTAAGTCTAGAAATTTCAGGACTTAATGAGTAGTGCACAGTTTGAGATCCTTCAGGGGAGAAGTACGACCTGTTATCAAATCTAAGAGACATACAGGCTGAGACAGAAGAAGTCCTCTTACAGAATCCATAGGAAGCTAGACTGAGTCTGATTTAACTGGAAAATAATTACTTATCCAATTTGTTAAGTAGCATTCTCTGGTTTTAGATCTGCTTTTCTCTAAAATACTTTAATCCATACAAATAATGAAGTGGCCTACAGATTCCACCTGGTCATGAAGCAGCAGCTGCTTCATCTCTAGACACAAAAACAATCTTGTTAGGCATAGTTTTCATTTGCCATGATATTAATGGCCAGTGCACTGAGTCTGGTATAAGACAGATCTCAAGTGATTTCATGTCAATAAAAATGTGTTGATGAAAGGCTTAAAAGACAAAGCACTACAGACAGCGAGAGTTGCTGATGCATGGTTCCTCAGCAAAAAGCCAATGAATAGAGTATCTGCCAATAACATCTGCATGCCTTGTCTCTGTTCTCCTTGCAAAGGCCTGGGAAAAACCAGTCCTTGTACAGGAAAATACAGATATTTTCAGACAAAAGTACAGTGATTACTGGTATCTCTGAAAGCAGCAGTACAGTAAGACTAAACTAAAACTCTTCCCCCATATTAGCCAGTGGGAAAGAACATTTCTATTTTCACATTTCACCTATTCCATGATGCTGCTATGTCCTGGACAAAGACATTGAGTTTTGTGAGTTGTTCTTGCTTCTCTAGTCTTTAGAAAGAAAGAAATAGAATAACTAGTCAAATCAAGTAAGTCCTAGTTAACACCTATACTTCAGCTATTAATCCTTTTACCTAAAGGCAGATCTGTTTAGCATATAAGCAAGTTAAAAGCATACCTGATTGAATGTCTGCAATCATCTGATAACTGTTATGAATGTTATAAGTAAGGTAAAGGCAAAAAATTGAATTTTAAAAGAAGCCTTCATTCTTTTGTACTTACAATTAAACTGTAGCCATCAGTAGCATTACTTTAAAACGCATTTTCCATAGCAGTCTGTAATTCATATTTGTTTCTAAATTCATGGCTTTCAATATGCAGGACCTACTTTTTGGAGACGTGTGACACTGTGACTTCAAAAATAAGTGACCTAACAGCAGCAGAGAGACATCTGAGGATAGATGCCACTTTTTACAAGGGCCGCCTAGAAATGGGACATCATTTCTAGGCTCCCTGCCCTTACCATTCTGCATCACCAGTCTCTATGATCAGCTACTTTAATCAGCTGTAGACAGTAGTATCTACTATGAACTCTTAGGTAGTAAACACATCAGCATTTACTAGGATGCCCTAATGAGGGGGTCTCTAACCCTGCACTGTAGAAGTCAGCTATTGATTTCAATTAGGACAGAGGCAGAACCTACATACCAGAAAGCACACTCTGCAAGAACAGTTCGAACTAAGAGGTAAGTTTATTTTGGAGCTAAATAGGTTTTGGTAAGTGCAGATGACAACTTAATGTCTAACAAAATGTACATCCATTCCATAAAGTCTCCTTGAATGACACAGCCAAAAGAAGCTGCATCATCAACATGCTGATTTGTTCCCTCCTCTCTTTAAACATATATAGGGCTAGGCACTTACAAATACACACATACACATACCATAACAAAAGACTACGTTTTCAGGTCTCATGTAAAGAAATATTAAGAACCGTATTGGACTGTGTCCTTTGGAACAAGAATACCCAGACCAGCAGATACTTCTGATCAGCACAGGGAATTACATCCTATATTCTATCATCTGTACAATTGATTTCAATGGTAGAAGATCAATCCAGTAAAAAAGATAATGAGCTAAGAAATAGTAAAGAAAATTACTTTATATATGACAAGAAACAATACCTAGAAATCCCTTCTGAGCAATTTCACACTTTGTGACAGCATAAAGCAAGAATCACAGACTTGGTTTATATACAGAGGATTGAAATCTAATCTAATCTTCAGACCACCCTTTGAGGCAATGTTTCTGTAGGTGGTACTTCTTAGTTTTCTGCAGTAGCAAACATTAAGATGTTCCTATGCTGTCCAGTTAATAAATTTAGTAAACAAATCACACTAGCAGTATTGATGCAACTTGGAAAGTTCACTGCTCCTCAATTTGAAGGTAGATAGAATGTCTTTAAAAAAAAAACAAAAACAAAAAAAAAAAACAAAAAAAACCACACAAAAAACCCCAAAAAAACCCCACTCCTAGGACTGCTACTGTTTAGCAAGAACATCAAAAGCTGAATTAGGGCCAACACTTGGTATGCACTGTAATTTTGAAAAACTGTGTGTATATAATTATATATGTGGTTTTTCTTGGCAGCTAGGGTCTGATGAGAGCATGGTCTCTTTTGGAATGTTATTCACTAACTGGAAGCTTTGGCCAATAAAGGCGAACACGGTCAAAGTTTCCTTAAACACAAAGGTTCTCAAAGCATTCACTGCGCAAGGACAAATCAAGATCTACACAGGCACAGCAACTTCTCATGTGTTTTTGCAAAGGCCACATAGAACTGCAATGAGCAGAGCTCAATACAGAACCTGTCCTACACAAACAGCTCATTACTCATGTTGTACTGCCCTGTACTTGCACGAACAGGCAAAATGAGACAACAGTTTACATGGGAAATCAGACAAGTACTCTGCATTCAGAACCTATTAAGCCTGTGTAAAGACTAGAAGCACTGCTGTGATATTAGAATTGCTACTATTCAATCTGGCACTAGTTGGGGTAAGATATTTATAGGCACTCTGCTTTTTCTACAAGGCAGATACGAAAACAAGTTATGCTGTTTGTATATATAGATCCTAGGCATGTGCTCCTTTTAGTGTTTAAGCTTTAGGAACCAACTAGCAGCTGTAGCAGCCTTTAGCAAGAAGTTTGCTGAATTCCAGTCATGCATGTTTCACAGCTGTTCCGAGTCCCATATTACTCTCACAGGGCCATTGGGCATTATTCATGCTGCTGCAGATGACAGCCCTTTCAAGGTACAGCTCTTGCAGCTAAGGCACAGCTTTTCTCTGTGGACCACTTGCCTGTGAGAACATATGAAAGACTAAGTAAGAGAAAATTAGCAGAACAATACAGACTTGTGATGGTTTAACCACAGGTAGACCATGCGGTCCTGCACTCACTCCCCACGCCCAGTGCGATGGGAAGGGAATCACAACAAAGGTTGCACAGATTAGGATGGGGACTGGGATGGATCACTCACCAGTTATCGTCACGGGCAAAACAGACTCAACTTGGGGAAGAAAAATCAATTTAATTCGTTGCCATTCATCTGAGTAGCAAAATGAGACAACAACCACATCTTACAAAACCTTCCCCCACCCCTCCCTTCTTCCCCGGGTCAAATCACTTTGCTCCCAATTTCTCTACCTTCTCCCCGCAGCGGCACAGGAGAAAAGGAATAGGGGTTGCAGTCAGTTCACCATTGCCACTCTTCCCAGCATGAAAGTCCAGGAACAAAATGTTCCAAAGTGAGCTTCCCATGGAGTCACAGACCTCTTCAGGCTCAGCTCCCAGCTCTGCCATGGGGACATCCACAGGTTGCAGTACTCTGGTCCAGCATACCTCCTACCCCGCCTGGCTCTGGGGGTCCACCCCTGCTCTGGCATTGAGCGACTCTCAGGATCTCAATTTCAGTCACACTTGCCCTTGGCCTCAGTTTTTTTGCTCCAGTGTGGAGTCCTCCATGCTCCACATGTGGGTATCTGCTCCGCTGTTGAAATTCCATGGGCTGCAGGGGCCTCCTTTGCCTTCTCCTACCCCATGAGGTTGAACAGGGTGTCTGAGGTTCTCTGTCCTCCTCCTCCTTCCTCCTGGCAATGAAGCTCTCTCTTTGTTTTGGTCAATGGTCATCTTTTGTTCAGGTCAAGGGCCTCTCCTTCAGGTTCTCTCCACCTTCTTCTTTTCAAGACAGACCTTCCCCTCACAAATATGGATTCACAGAGGCATTTCTCTAATACTAATTGGCTCAGCCTGGGCTGAGGAGGTCTCCACCATGGAGCCAGGGGAGATTTTACTCTCAAAAGGTGGGCCCCACACACACACAAACTGAACACAAGACTTTATTTCACTTCCTTTTAGGTCATTAGAAAACAGTGTAACTGCATCAACAGGAGCATAGTTAATGCTGCCATAATAAAACAATGGCTTTTATACACTTAAGACTGCATTTTCTTCAGAAAATTGATCAATTACCAGCTCAGGGACAGATATTTATGCTGTTTATTATAGTACATAGAATTAATGAGAAACACTAGTCCTAACATTGCATTTACTATTTAAATTACTGAAAGTCTAAGTATAATTCATGCGTAGCATCCTATATCCTGTGACATATTGGAAACTGTACATAGATGTTTAAAGGGACCATTGAGTTTGCCATTTACTTTACCCCAAATAATTTAACTGTATTGGGAGTTTAAGAAGTTGTTTTATATCCATAATTAAATTATTTCATTAAAGACATATTGAAATTGTCAACCCATTATACAAATGGTATAAAGCAATCTACATCAAGTGACTTTGACTTTATTTCTAACCATGGTTACAACTACTTGGCTTAAATTAAAATAACAACATTGCACTTTCTTATGGTAAGAAAATGCAAGTCTGTGTGCACAGCTCATCAACACCGTGGTGAACCTCCAAGGAAACACTATCACCATCATCTACCTCAAGAGGAAAACCTTCTATCAGTAAAAATTTCCATGCTCACAACAGAGGGAAAAATTGCTGCCTGGTTTTTCAGAAACTACAAAAATGTATGTACTATATTTTAAAAAATACTGATTAAAAAAGAACCTGGTGAAGTGTCTAATGATGCTGAAAGTCCTTAAGAACAGTTTATTCGTTTTTTTTCTTGAACTATATGTTCTGGTCCCCACACATAGGTGTGGATTTTAAAAATTTATACATGGCTTTGAATAGCAAATACAGTCATTACCTTGTAGTCATAAAAAACCAGAATCCTAAACATGCAAGCAATGTGAATAAGGATGTGCTGATAGTAGTAGTGAATGTTTATTTCATCAGAAGAGTATGCTGAGCTTCCCTGGAAAGGCTGCTTCAAATGTCCTAAGAAAAGAACCTAGGCTAGTTAAGAGCTTTTTCAACTCCAGAGAATGTTTTGTTTATGGGTAGGGCTCATATTGATTGTTTTGATCTTTTAAAAATTAATTATTTGGATAGAAAAAAGGAACTGTTAATGGCATTAACATATTTCAATACACTTTAAGATTAAGTTCTCCTCACAAAACCTTCTTTCCAAAGATAATTTAGTAAACAGCTGACTCATTCTCATTTTCTAGAAAAAAAACCCAACAACAACAACAACAAAAAAAAAAAAAACCCAGAATGATTGTGAAAGACAGGTTTTTACAATAGTCAAATATCTTTCCACCAGTCCATAAAGACAGCTCTTCACCTTCTACATGTTGATGCAGCTCCCAAGACCATAGAACTGCAGTTGGGGATCTGGCAACCATTTATCACAGCTTTAAAAAATGGACATCAGGGAAAATGACAGTCAGTCTCTCCCTGCTTCTCATGGCTGAACTTCAGCCAGACAGTCAGTCTGAAATTAATATTTTTCAAAGCTTGAAGGGAAAGGAGATGACTCCAGCAGTGGGAAAGGGAAGCCCAAACAGAAATGCAAAGATTCACTTCCTAGAAAGGAAAGGTCTTAAAGGGGCAGTAGAAGAAAAAATTAAACATATTGAGAGATACTTCTCTCACATGGGGTCAAATTCTGCAAGCATATAACACAGTTCTCATTTACTTTACTAGAGCTGTTTACTTTATGACTAAATGCAAGACAGCAAGTCAAGCTGGTCAAAGACTTTCTGGTATAACAGGGTTTGACTGAGCATTACAGCTTTTCAAGCACATTTGAATACCTCCATTTAACCTCCTTTTGAATGGGCCCAACAAATCCCAAGGGCTTTTCCAGAACCCTTGTTGGCAGAACAGTTCAAGGCAGGGTAAGCACAGCCCCAGCTGCAAGGACAGGACCTGCCCTCCCTCCATGCCTGCACACACACTGCCACTTGCTTGCCCTCCTTCCTGCTATCAACCCATGAGGAGCTGTACCAGGAAACTGAACTAGCACTTCGAGGAAAATATGTTCAAGTAGCAATAGTTTCAGGGCCGTTTCCCCAATCGGGTTCATGGCAGAGCTATGGAAATTGTTGTACCGACATAAGGAAGGAGAAAGAAATAAGCAATGAGGAAGAGGGAAAAGCAGAACCATCGTTTTAGCAGCAATCTTGGCTTAAGCTGACTATTATGTTATAATAGGAAACTGTTCTTGCCCTTTCTCTGTTTTTGAAAAGAATAAGATCAGTCCTCAGATATTCTCTCATAGGCCTGAGCAAACGGGGGAAACCATTAGGTATGGTGTGCCTCTAATAGATTTTCTTGACCAAATTGCACCTGCTGTTGCCACCAACACTATCCCTAAAACAATCTAGACTCCAGGAAGGTCTGCTTGGGTATTAAACATATGGTGGTTCACAGACTACATGACATGCCAGTCTACAAAACCATTATTGTATTGCTACAATAGTTCTAGACTGTATTCCAACTAGAAATTAACCTTCTTCATATGACTATGTTGTTTGTATTATGGCATAATACAGCAGACACTTCCCAGCTAAATGGTACCATTAAATTAAATTCCACATAAACCCCTACCACAAAATCTTATTTTCCAAACATGTGAAAAACGGAGGAGAGAAGGAGGGACAGTTCAAGGGGGCAATGATTTTTTAAAAGTTCCAAAAAACCCACAAAGGTTAGAGTTCAGCTCAAATGTTAGTTCAGCTGATTTTTATGTCAAATGTATATCTGAATTTTGTTAGTTGCTTGTTTATTTCCCTAGAACTTTTTTGGAAAGATATTAGGAAAGATAATATAATACTGTGACATCATAGCATTATGTACCATATTTAAATCAAGTTTACCCCATTATATTAACAAAAGTCATATTGCAAGACACTATGAAGTCTAAGTCTAAATAAAAAGAAAAATTCAATAATTAGTCCATGATCATACACAGAATGAAAGCACAGTACAACAGCGTTACTTTAAAGCTTCATAAAAAGATTCTATTACTGCAGCTCAGTTCCAAAAAATGTCAAAACAAGAGCTAAAATATTGCATAACCAGAATAATTATCTCCTAAATTTTTGCATTATAACAACATTTTCACAGGAGTTCAAATTAGATTTGGTTAGAGATATTTTAATACTTGCTCCTTTTACTCATGCACTGATCAGAAGGAGAAAACTGAGAAGTTAATACATTTTGCAAACACCTAGATTACTAATCAGCAGTAGCATGCTGCTTTAGTTACCTGGGGAACGTTTACAGGCCGCCATAATTTTGAGGGACTTTTGTTTGCCTGCTTTATGTTTATTTGGTGCCTAACCACCCCTTTGAAAGTTTTGTGAGATTTGAGAATGGTCAGGAATTTTTTCAAAAAGATGTTCCTGACGTAGTCATGTATGTGAGCTAATGAGGGAAAAAGGCAACACAGTCAAGGTGGGGTGTCTGCCAGTCACACAGCACTGACACTCAGGCTATTTCCCTATGAACTTTACATTTCAAACAGTATATTTTTATTCATTGGATAAATTGCCTTGAAATAACATCTTTCCAACTGTGAGATGTACATTTTCTACGTCTTAGTACTACTACTCTTGTGCTAACTCTTAATGTATGTTGGTTTTGTGCTTTTCCCAAATACTGACTTCCGTTAACCATTCTTGGAAGAATTCATGATAGATTGGACTTTTAGGAGATGTCTGGGGAAATAAAATATTCTGTTCAGTTTCCTTAGTGGTCCAGAACTACAGAAAGCTTGAATTAAACTGTTGCAAGAATAGGTAAATGGGATAAGTAAGTTCCCATGTAAAATTTTCAGTTCCTCTGAAGTCAAGCAACTTACACCAATTTATGACATTTAAAAATTCAAAACATAACTTTCAACCATTATTTTCAAATTAAAGCAATGAAGAGAGAGTGTGGAAGTTTTGAGTTCAAAGTACTGCAAAGATTATGAAACTTAATGTATTTTAGTTGGGTATATGCATGTTTATGCAGATGGACTACGGATTAATAGAACTTCTGAAGTAATACAAGTTAGCAATTTACTTTGAGCTTGCAAATTACATTTCTCAACAGTGTTCCTCAGCTTCCTTGGACAACCTGTAGTACAAATTTAATCATTGTGAATTTGTCCTATTGAGTTAATCTTTACTTTTGCTCCACCAATGAAAACCTAGGCTCATTCAACTAAAACAAATAGCATTATCAAGGTGTACACCAAGGGAAACATAATTCAGTCCTTCATGTTCCTATGCTAAGGTTTTTCTGTTGTAGTAATTGAGTGATGATTTTTGTTTCCTTATAGCTACTCTACAGTCTGTTATAAAATGTATTTATGAAATAAGTAGCAGCATAAGCTGAGTCCAGGGACTGACCATCAGTATCATATACTTAATGGCTTCTCATGAATTGAAAGGAAACAATAGCATGTAATTGAAATTTAAGAACAAAGGATGCTGATGCTAATACTCCACTTCTCCATTGTATGTGTACCTTTATAAATCTAGATTTCACAACATGATTAAAGACAACCTAAATTGTGAAGGAGTATAGCTTATTATACAAGCACATTTTGTCTGTACTTGAACTAGATGGCAGCCTTTGATTCTGTTTAATGACAAATCACTTTTAACTGAGAACAAAGAAGTCTAACTGCAATTACCACTTGGACATTGGTGATTTGTTTTAGTAGCTCCTGTCAAAGAACAAAAAATAAATAAATGGAGCTGTTACAGCCTCTTTCAAGGTGCTTATGTACTTATCGTCTGTTGCATTTTTAAAAGTCACTTCAGGTAGCGCAGATAAATGTCCCTTTTCTGATTCCCACCAAGTAACAAGGAAGTTTGTATAAAATTTATTTGTGAACTAGCAGATTTAATCAATGCTGAATGTTCAGCTATTCTTCATAAACCTATGAAACCTAACAAATTAAGATTTTTAGTGACATTAAAACTGTAACTTTCTCAGGATTATTTCCCCTTATACATTTTAGAGTTTGGGGATATGTGATCTGAAATAAAGTACCAGACTTGGGGGCTATGGGACAAGTTAAGTTTCTAGTAGACTTCTTTTGGATAATTGATGAGTGACAAGGATCAAGGTGAGTCTAAATTTCCCTAAGTGCTGATAATGCTCTACCAGATATTGTAAGTTAGGTTGAGTAATGATATCTTTTCCTAACTGTTAAAAATGAATGCTGCTAACCACTAACAGACTGCTGCTAAAATTATCGCAGCATTAGCTCAGATGGTATATTGTCTTGGGACTGGTTGGGGTGGAGCTAATTTTCTTCACTGCAGCCTGTATGGTGCCATGGTTTAAATTTGTGACCAAAGCACTATTGACAATAGACCAATGTTTTAGCTGTGGCTGAACAGTGCTTACACAGCATCAAGACCTTCTCTGTTTTCTCACTGTGCCCTTCAGCAAGTAGGCTTGGGATGGGCAGGAGGCTGGGAGGGGGGACAGTCAGAAAAGCTGACCCCAACTGACCAAAGGGATACTGCATACCATATGATGTCACTCTTGGCAATAAAACCGGGGAGAGTTTTTCCAAAGTAGCCATTGCATGGGGACTCGCTGGTCATCGCTCAGCTGGTAGGAGATGGTGATTGCCTTTTCATCACTTGTTTTTGGTGGGTTTGGGGGGTTTTGTTTGTTTCCCTTCACTTATCAACCTACCTTTATCTTGGCCTATGAACTTTTCTTGCTTTTGCTTTTCCAATTCTCTCCCCATACTACTGCAGTGTGGGTGTTTAGCTGCCAGCCAGGGTCAACCCACCATATATTCATGAGCTACAAATATACAGTGTACAAAGGACCTAGAATAGAACAGTAAATGTGACCAGTCAGGGGATATGTGATCTTTTGATACTGGCCAGTAGAAGGGTCAATGTTACAAATCAGTAATACAGCAGGAAAGCTGATTTTTAACTTTCATCTCCAGAATAAAAACCATGAATCTTTAATCAAACCAGTCTCACTGTTTTGAAATATTACTGTAATTAGGGGTACTTTGAAGTGTTTCCAAACACACACACTGAATTGTGAGAGAGAAACATTAATACTTAGTGTCTGATATAAAAAATATTGCACAATATATGGAAATGACTAAAGAACCCTAGGAAGATGTCTCAACCATTTATAAACTTTGTGTCATACAGCTATACTAAGATGCTACACAAAGCACTTTTATCATATCAACCTTTACTATCTTCCCTCTATTCCAGAGAGCCAGTCACGCAGATTTTTCTCTGCCTTGTGAGACTTTGAAGCTTGACTGCTGAGTGAAGTAAATCCAAGTTTCTTATTTTTCCCATTTTCCAATGCCAAAATGCATTTCTCTCATAAAAGTACAAAAGCATTCCGATTTTATTCTGCTCAAGTCTGCTACTTTAATTTTAGTCTTTCTATGACCAATACATGGCAGAAAAAACAGAGACAGTTCTAATGCGGTCTAATAAAGAAATATCCCAAAAAACAGAATTCTTTCCAAGGAATACTCTGAAGCAGTAACACCACTGCTATCTTGTGGAGAACATCAAGTTTATAGAAGACCAGGATTTTATTTTCCCTGAACATATTTGAGTAAATTCTTTTAAGCACTCTACTTCTGATCAATACTGTCAGCAGCACTGTTGGCGAAATGGAAAAAGAGAACTACTGAATCAAAGGGCTGTATTCCTTCTGCCTGACATTACTGTGTAAACATTTGTCATCTAGTCTACGCTAGTCACATCATCTCCCTCTACTGTCAGCAGAAGATTATAATTTTCTGTAGGTGATTTCAATATCCCTATTTAAGACAACCATAGAATGAAGCCTAACATCCTCTTTCCAGTGCTAGAAAAGGCATTGGAAGGTCTCCATAGACCACAGAAGAAATGTAAATCTGGCTGTCTAAAAATTGGATGCAATTTTGGGGATTATGTTGGGTTTTCTTTTTTAATGAATCATACTCAAAATCCACAAATCTCCTGGGGGTCTTTACATGTCCCTGAAATTATGATCTTAGTCCTGCAGTTTCAGGGACATGTACAGATCATTTTTGTTCATTTGCTCTACTCACTTGTCTGCCAAAACATTTACCTTACACCAAAATTAAATACTGCAGTCACAATACCCAGCTATATTTTGGCCAGCAGGATGCTCAGCAAATGAATGCATTGGGTTCTCTTGATGTAGGGCCATGGACTCAAAAGGTGTTCTTCAGCTGAGCAGACTCCAGTACTCATTTTAGCATGACTGCCATATTTCCTTATCTTTTTAAGAAAGGGGACCTTGCAGTTGCTGTAGGCAATTTCAGGAGCAATACAATTCCCTGACACCACTTCCCAATCTCTCAGACAGCTTTTACTGATTGTTTCTTAAGTACTGACTTCCTACTGTGCTCTCAGGTCACCTACTCCCATGGACCTGTAACAGTGATAGCAAAAATATGCTCATGTGTGATAAAAGTACTAGAAATTGCCCATCCTTTAGCTAGCACCATAAATATAAACATCCAAGAGAAAAATGCCAACATATGTTTCCTGGCCTCCTCATTCTTGAGAGCTCTCTGTAGCCATGTCAGAATCCCCTATGGATCCTCCAAGATCTTCCATTTTATCTTCTTACTTGCCTCTGACTCTTTGTTTAAAACAGTAGATTTCTTTCTGTCTCTCTAAAAGAGAGAAAGATAAAAAAAAGAAAGAAGCTAAAAGCTGCTTCTTTCTCTTTGTGGACAGTGTTAACTGATCTTGATGACCAAGTCAGCACTACAAAGGAGTGAATCTGTTAAAGCATTTCAAATATCTCCTTCCATCTTCTATGTGTGGAAAGGAGAAATAAATGGAAATGAGAATACTGGCTTGTTTAGATAAAACACTAACTTAAGTTTACAACAAATAATAGCATATGGCAATGTACATTGGTCATCATGGATATTAATCTATGGAGATTGGGTTGGATGGGACTGGAAAGGAAAATAAGAAACATCACTAGAAAGTAGGTAGTTACAAAAAAGTTAAATTCTACAAAAATCTGGCTGTGGAAAAAGATTTATAATCACATGTTTTCAAGGGACTCCATCTGGAATCATACATCATATTTCCCTTTCTCTTTTTTGATTTCTCCTGCAAAGTCAATGGCAGCACTTCCAATTCCCAAGCTTGTATGCAGGCAAGAAAACTTCCCTCGATACTACTGTAGGGCTCCAGTTTTGTTTCTAAAACACAGGATCTCGGACTACTATCACTGCTTGCTCTCCAATTCCACACAGAAGGCCTGTCAGTTTGAGAGCATTTTGAGCTGCAGGTTACAGAAAAGTAGGGCAATGTTTTTCTTATGAGATAACGAAATTAGCAGAAGGCTCTATATGCAAGAGACAGAGCATGAGCCGAATGACTTTCAGAAATCTCCCCTTTTTCAGCTTTGCAGCATTGTGTGTAGTGTCTGTTCCACTTTGGGAAGCCTCTGTGCTGCCATTTACAAGCTGACATTGAAGTAGAGGGTTCATTCAAGACTTCAGGCAATCATTCACTTGTGCATTTACCTCCACCCTCCCACAGAATACCTATGTCACTCATTTTGTAGGAGGGTAGTTAGGTGGTAGACCACATCCTTTCCTAGTATTTCAGCTATTTTTTGTACATTTGGTCAATCTAGTCACCACTTCATTAGAACTTTCATTCAGTCTGCTCCTATTCCTGTAGAATTAAGTAACTTCAGGACCTAATTCCTGCACTAACCCTGCTCCTTGTTGGTGTGCCACTAGTTTGTAAAAGAGGCAAGGAATGGAGTTTTCTGGGGCAGTCCTACTGAAGAACTTCAAACAGTACCCTGCTTTAAGTTTAAAGGACAATTCCAAAGCAGGCACTCAAAAGCATAAACATATCATCACAGATCACCACCTAAACCTTCCTGTCCCATGGAAGCATGTGGCAAGAAACTTGGCTCCCCAACCCTGCCCATCAATCACAACAGCTCATTCCAGAGACAATAAATCGGAAAATTCAGGTACATCAGTCTCCTGAACAATACAGATTATCTGTTCCCAAGAGGGAGCCGGCGTATCAGACTATGTTCAAAATGTTGGCTTGGTTCTGTGATATGGCCTGTTTCTGCAATACTTCATTGCCTTTGTTTTCCAATTGAGTTTTAAGTAAGTGGTATATAATTGTGTTTTGCTTTTTTCTCTTTAACTATCCTCCCATTCAAATAGTTGGGATTGAAAAAAGTTTTTAATCTCTCTCTGACTGTGCTTTTAAGAAAAACTGTGATTAAGTCCAAAACCAAGCATCTAAGAGTAAGCGAAGACGAATTGGAGATGGGGTAGCAGCTATAGGTTAGTAGAAATCAACAGGTATTAGAAGCATCTATCCCATCCTTAGCTGTATAGGTGCTGTGCATAGGTGTTTCCCCTATCCACTATTTTCTACAAGAAACACACTTTCACAGTGACTTTGATTTCACATTAAAACATTCTAACCTACAAGAAGAACCTACATGCCTGAAGATACAAGAGAAAGTGAGTGAGAGAGAGGCAAGACTGTCAAAACTTGCACAGTCCTGCTAATACATAGGGAAAATCTAGCTGTTTCTTTCCCAGTGACAAAGTTATGGATAGTCCAAAGCTGCCCCACACAATAAATTTGCTGCACACTGGGCCACTACATGCTAGAAAACTCAGTTTGAGCTGAAAGGATGAAAATAAATCCATTTTGTAAGCTTGGTATATAAAAATATTTTCCTTTCAAAAAATATAATTTAATGGTGTAATAGATTAAATAACAACCAATTACATTACAAACACAGTCTACCAAAAGTACCAGTCATAACTAGGGCAACCTGGAAGCTTCTCTTGTTCCTGATTGTAACCTCAGCTTTGGCTTTGATTTTCAAACTAGAATAGTCAATCTCGATAGAGATTTCCAAAATAATCCATTTAAAGACAGAGAAATACCTTTGAAGATGTCATGGCAACCCCATCAAGGCAGTGCAGATACTGTCATTGCTTTCACTGAAGTGTTTTACTTTCCTTCAGATCAATGAAATGTCTAACTAAATGCTTTTTACTTCACCAAACTAAATGCAGACAAATGTAACTCTTATCAACAGTGCATAGTATGAAGGCTTTGCAGCAGGTCCTTTTGGATCCTTTTGTAGATCTCTAAAGAAACAGCTTGCTGCCTAACTTAGATGACACTGGCATGGGGCGAGGGGGGGGAGGAGGAAGAACGAAAACCACAACCAACCAAAAAACTAACAAAAAAGCTGCAACATCCAGCAGTTCATAGTTATTAATTGTAATAGTGCATATCCATACTATGTCCATTTTGCTCAATAAACCACAGCACAGCACTGGTCTTAACTAAAAGGCATTCATCTGTTCTTCTGATGAATGTCCAAAATCTGTGTGCCTGAAAGTATTAGGTGACACCAGTTACTAAGAGCACTGAGTGACCGTGTAACACTTGATGGTCGGTGGTCCCTTCCTTCCACAGAGTTCAGGGTGCAAATACATGCATGCCAATAGCACTTTTTCTCAGATTTAATTTCTGATCTACTTCATATTAAAAAGCACATTTTTTAGAAGTACTTATGTTTGACAGATAAGGTTTAGTAACTCAACACAAATCAGCAGTGCAGACAAGGAAATCTCCACCACAGAGTGCACAATTTTTACAATCTCCAGAATTTCACCCTTCCTTCAGACTTCCACAATCTTTAAAAAGCACCTGCTTATCAGCACACACTGTGAAGCATACTGTAAGAACTCTGATACAGCACAATAAAGATAAATTTGTTATGTGAACTATTAATTATGAATTCATGGAACCAGATAAAATCTGCAGGGACAATTTGCAAATGAGATGTGGTTAATTTTTTTTTAGACTTCCCTGAAGACTTACTATAGCTAAATGCATCTCTGTCATTTATTTATTTCTGAAAGATCAAAACATGAGCAGAAAATCCTACTTTCCACTTTGCAGAGTGGCTCTCATATGCATATACTGCACTTCCTCCATCTAAGAAATATCTTGTCAATGCAGAAATTTCATGTGTGTAAGAGTTAATTTGGACAGAAATTTAGTTCTGTGAACCAGAAAGGGAAATTCTTCTCCACATTATGGAAGAATTCAAACACCGGGTCAAAGCTACAAAGAACATGATGTTTTGCTTCCTTTTCATTTGCCACCGTCTAGTAACTTGTATCTAGAATTTAACAGAAACATGGAAAACTCCATAAGCACATAGTCAGTATTAAACATTTATATCTGCACTAAATATTTCACAATAAATATTTTAACACAGTGCAAAGGTACACATATTCCTGTTGTCTTATTTTGAACATTTTTCTCTATTTCATGGGCAAAAATAATGAAATTATTTTTGCAGGTCTGCTAATGCTAGTTCTCATCTGCAACTTAGAAGGTTCTCTACTACAATCTCTGATCTCTATTATGCAAAGTTGAAGTGTGACGTTAGTGGACAGCCATACTAGTAAGTCTGAACATGTGTGTTCTAGTACAAAGAAGTACAAAGTAGTCAATCAACTGAAGAAATCTGAGAACTGTACACAAAGCAAAAATGAAAGGCTAGTCCATTAAAAATGTATTATTTCTCATTCACCTGGTTGTATTTTTCAGTAAACCACCCCCATTATCCAAAATACAAGTTCAAGAGAAGTAAAAAACTTTTGCCAGTTGCTTCAGAGGAATATTTTTCAGTAAGATCCAAATTGTTCCAAATCACTGAACTTAATGCATATAACCCACAACAAAGTTTTGCAATTTAATTTTGCATGCAGTGTTTTTCTCTGCCTATGTCAGAGTAGGAACCAAAATGTCGCCTTTTCATTTCTGCATCTTTCTCCATGTGAATCCAAAATCCAGATGCCATGTGAAAAGAAAACAAAATAGTCATTACTGAAGCATCACAGCATTTAGTTATTTATAGACTCCATTCAGACATCACCACTAGTAAAACAGCACATGCTACAATGGTCTTTTTGAATAGCCTTTCAGAGTACTTGAGAGTCCTATTTTACAAGCCTGGGCAACCATCCAGAAAAGAGTTGTCTATATAAGGATAGAAGTAAAATACAACAGACAAACACATACACTTGAAGGAATAAGGGATATCTAATAATTTTTCATATAAAGAGTATTGAAATATTTTCCTGTAACACTGACATTTACTCTGAGAGCCCTTCTCACAGAAGCTCTATTACCCTCAGAGATGCAGCATTTTTGAAACATGTGCTACTATTTTTTAGTAGAGAACTGCATGGTTTTCTGGCAGTAAAGACTCCAAGACAAACTTCACCAAGAAGTATCACCTTCCTTTTATTACTCAGTCTATTAACCTTCTCAACATGGTCCTGCCTGTGGGGTAAACTGATGGAATAATGTCTTTGTAAATAAGTGGATCTGCTCAAAAGAACATACAAAAGCCCTACAGACAAGGGAAGAATTAGGCAACAGGGTCTTATGACCAGCAATCTCTAAAAGTTTCTTCTAAGATATTCTTGGCCCAAAATCTTTCCCTCTCATTGCTTTTTTCAAGGTGGGAATAAAGATGGAGACTCTCAGGCAAGCTCAGCCCTGCAGAGCATCACCCCCTGGAAGCACATCTGCCTGCACGGCCAGAGCAGTCTGCACCATGTTGCACCATCACTCTTCTTTCACTCCCTGTCTCTCATACCTCTTTTTTTTCTTTTCTCCTCCTGGTGCACACAAACTTGCCTACACAGGCCAGTAGCCAGGGGCCACTATCCAAAAGGTAACTTGGGTTCCCAAACAAACTCACACCTGTGCTTCAGCTGCAGAGCTGCTGTGCATTTGCTCTTTGCTTCACAGGCAGTAAGCCATGCTGCCCACCAGCTGATGCACAGGTCTCCTGTTCTGACAGGTCCATGGGCAGTAGAGACCAAGGGGCAAAGGGTCTGCAAAGATCATCTTTCTGACAGAAGCAGAGAGATTATTTCCTACCATTTGTCCTGGAAGGCACAATGTTTCCCCAAAAGTGAGGGAGGAATCAGTGGCTCAGCAATTTCACCTATAGGCAAAGAGCTTTAGTGACATGTTACAACAAGGTAAGGGCAACGTAAATGGTGCCTTCATCCAGCAGGCAGCTCAGCTATCCATGTGCCACCGAGGCAGCATGGCCACCTGCCAGACCTAAAGGTGCTTTCCTCATAAACATACCAGGCTCCTGGGAAAGCACTATTTGATACAAGAGTTCTTTCCACCCAGATTTTTACATGCAAAAGAAGTTGTGACTTCCCCTTGGTTGTTTGTGTCACCTCTGTTGTCTACAATGAGATAAATATACACACATCTGAAGGTAGGAGCTGACAAGGTGACAATGTTGTAGTGTCTGTTCAGAGATGAAATGGGAACAGAGAATCACGATGTTTGACTCTCCCCTATTTTCTCTGCTTTGGGGACACAAAACTCCATATTGTATGAGCAGACTCCTAAAAAAACATACTTGTACACAACAGTAGCAGTGAAAATACTGAAATGAGGACTGTGACATCATTTTGTAAGAACAATACTGTGCTCTACAACTACCTCACTCATGAGTCCCATGGAGAAGTTTATTACAGTACCCCCACTTCCTTGTCTTTCCCAGTTGCATGTTTGTACACACTGTACTTCCACGCTTGCTGTTCTCCAATACCCATTACAGGGTCTATCTTAATCATGTACAGAAAAACATTGGTAATGGTCAGGACAGAAAAAAATACCTTTTCTTTTTTTCCCCCCCTCCACTTTGTCAATACCTTTAAAGAAGTTTTTATTTAGTATCTGGTCAGACTTTGACCTAACTTTCACATCCTTGATTAACACTCAGATTAGCAATGATGTCCGATATATATGTCATCGGATTGGATGTGGGGAGTTTACTATTTTTAGGACAAAATCGTGAGACATTATTCATCCAATAATTTCTCTCAATCTTATTGGGCAGGCTGCACTGTCCATTTGTGTCGTTGAACTCAGCTTTCACTGTTTGAGATTTCAGTTTCGTATCTGTACCTCATATATATTGCTCATGTGATTTCCTTATGTTCCATATAAATATTGGTCAATGGGGCTATCAACTATTGATATGATGTGATGTTTCAATATTGCATAGGTCTAGCACATTCGTGACACCTAGAACAGTGCTAGCAACATTGCTGTTAAAATGAAAGCTGAATGTGGTATCAACTCTGCACGCTTTCCCAGTTCCTCTGCCCTCCTACAGATAAAAATTTCTAACCTGGAAACACTATAGAGAGTTTAAAGGTCAAGTCTTTTTCTTTCCAGTCATTAGATGTATTCCTAAAATGACTGTAAAAGTAGAAGTTCTATTAAAAAAAAATGTTATTCTATGCTATTGTTTCCAAAGGAAGTACGTAGCAATATAAATTAAACATTAAATGCGAAGCTTTGCTGAGAAGCTACTGAGTCAGAAACAGAAATGCAGATAATTAATGAGAATATCTGTCTTTGCATATTCACCTCCCTCTCCAGTAGAAGCCATTAATCTTTAAATGCATATGAAAAGGCCGCACAAGTCAGTACACAAAGAGCATGTATTAAGGACACTAAATAAATTAAGGACACTTCATGTATCAGCATGAGAAACCCATTTTACACTTATCTCTCCAGGCCACTTCTACACGGTGTCCTTTCTGCTTCTGTTACAGGGACAATCAGGGGTTCCTGGGACAGTGGAACAAGGAAAATTCCAGCCTCTATTCCAAAGAATTACAACTTTTTATAAGTGTAGATTAAAATATCTTTAGTTTTGATTAACTTATAAAACATATTGCCTTCTAGATAGATATGCTTAAATGTCATAAAGAGAGGAAATTATAATTATGAGTTGAATCTTATTAAGGTAACTTGTCTTGCTTCTGGCAGCAAGTTCTTATAGTCTTTTCTTTCCCACAGTCAAAGTGTTTATAGTGAGGATGAGACATATCTGTGTTTTGAACGTAAAAAAAGGTTTTTTAACAAGACTAATTCTGATTGTAAAAATAAATAGTAAGATGAAGGAATGACAGCATGTAAGTGTTCTTACTTCTTACCTCCCTCAAGATCTTCAAACACTTCAAAAACCTGGTAGACTTTGTTACACTTCAAAACATGCTTTGCGAGGAAAGTTTCCAAGCAGCTTACTGGGACAGCTCATGGGTGGCTGGATATTTCAAATTCCTTAGCTCTTCCCCATACCAAACAGTAATCATTTTGCCAGGTCAACCAGTTTCAGTATAAAAAAAGTATAACTTGAGCTAAAACGTTTTTCTGAGATCCATGCAACATTTGAGTCTTTCTGCCTATTTACAACAGGCTCTGTCTCTTCACCAAAGGGCTAGGCTGCACTTGACACTCTTGAGGAAAAACACCTCACTCATTTCTTTTAGTTCCTTCCAGGGTACTCACCTGGATTTGGAGGAACCCCATCTACATTTTTACTCAAAGTTGCAGTCAGGAAGTTCTGCAGTGCAAAACCAGTGTCTTTCCTAAAGCTGTCCAAATTGTGCAGTTTGATCATCACATACATTGTCACTTCCTCTTCCATTCCTTCTTAACCACTTTACAAGCTTCCACTTGACTATTTGCAGACTCTGATGCCACATCCCCTCTGCAAGAGAGTGTTCCCTAATCCTAGAAGGCTTCATACATAACTAGTTTTCTTGCTGAATTTCTCCTGTCTGAAAAGAGAAACTATATCTCCTGCCTCTGTTAACAAAACTTCACTGGCCACATCACACACAGAGACACCTTTGAGATAGTACTACCCTGATTTACAGGTTAGAAATTTAAGGCACAAAGAATGGGATTGACTGAAGATGTCTTGTCTTAACTGCCTTTCAGTAAATCTTTTCAGTGAAAAATACTTTCAAAAACTGTCCAATATGTTTGAAATTTTGTCTGAAATACTTCAAGTTTACAGGTTTTTCATGAATTTCAAGGATTGCATTAAAATACCATGAAAACTGGACTCTAGTTGGGGTTCTCTAGTTGAAAATTTCCATATGAAAAAAAATAAATTACAAAATCAAGCTAGCCTTATGCACAGATTAACCAGTGATAAAGGAAAACTGTAGCAGAGCTGAAGGACAGTCCCCACACTTTGAGACTTTACTCATAAGATCCACCCAATGTTAACCTTCAAACATGCTAATAAACTAGTATATACATGGAATAATGAAGTAATATTTGTTTTCCTGAAACCAGGAAAGGCCTTTTGTGGAGTTGCATTAGATCTCTAGGCACTATGTAGGCTTACTATACTCATTGGACAACTATTTGGCCAAAAAGACACCATCAGACATCCTCTAACTTTCAATTAAGCAATATTCTAGTTGGTTATAGCTTCTATGTGAAATATGGGGAAATAAGATGAAGTGCTGATAAACACACAGACTTAAAGAAAATACTGGGTTCTGAGATCCAAGCACACTACAGGAGCGCTCTAACCGTAGGGTGATTCTATTTTTGACAACACTAGAGAGGGTCTGGCTCTTGTGGGGTTTTTTGGTAGTAGTGGTGGTTTGAGGGGGTTTTGTTGCTGTTGTTCTCCCTCCACAAAAGACTACAGAAGAGCACAGATTCCTTTTAGAAAAGAAAAATTTTTAAAAACCTCTAAAAATTCCATGGGTATAAAAGCTGATTTCAAGAGCTGAAAGCTCTTTAAGCAGGAACTGATACTCAACAGAAAACACAGCTGCAAAGTTTACATTTCACGGGACTGTAGACAGCAGCTGTGTTTAAACCATCAGCCAGCCACTGCCCAGAAAGGCAGCTCTGACTCTTTGAGAACTGCATTAAAATCTTTTTGGTAAAAGCCTGTTCCTGAGCTGCCCTTCACTCATCATCTCCCACTACCCAAACTACATTTCAGTAATAGCCACCCCCAAAACTTGTAGCTCAAAAGGATTTGCCCTGACCAGGGAACAGTATTTGAGCAAAATTTTAGCCGGCAAGTGCCAGCTAAGGAGTGCTGGCCAACTAGCCAGCTCAGGCAATTTCACAGCGTGCAGCTAGTGAAGGGGAAAACTCTGCCCCCCAAGAAAGTTCTCCTCATTCATTCTCACACACTCCCTCTGCTTCCTTTGCATCCATTCTGCTGTTTCTCAGATCCCTTTTGTGAATTAAATCAATCTGCTAACCTGGCACGAAAACACCCCAGCAAAAACAAAAGGAGAGTCTTCTATGGAGCTGTTGAGTTGAACAGCTTCACAAAGTGCAGTGTGACCGCCAGAGCCACAAAGGAGCGGGGCACAGGGGTCAACCTGCAAGAAAAGGCAAGATAACAGGGGGAGTAACACATCCCCTTTACAACAGAAATGCAACACTGTATCAGCTCCATTGCTCCTGAAATGGCAGCCTAATACTAACAGATTTATTTTCCTTCGCAAATAAATACAGGATAATGCCCATACTTCACATTTAGTTGTTCAAGGTAAACTTTTCTTATACGCTGTCAGATCACTAAATTTGGGAAATATGAGTTGTTTTTTATGAGAGATACAATTTAGCAGTTTCTAATTATTTAAAAGTTAATGGGTTTAAAGGTTACATCCCCTTGCAAGAGACTCACTTTGACTTCAGTTAAATTAGGTTCAAAGTCTGGAACTTTACCATTCTACTGTAATTACTTAGTCTTAGATTCACGCCTACAAACATAGAAATACTGCCAGTATCTGATATGGTGAAACATCTTTATGTAAATAAAGTGCTGTTTTGATATGTATTGCCAGCATATTCTTATTTCTTTTGTTATTCTTGTTTCAATCATTATCCCTGGTGGGTTTGACCAAATTAATTCATAAAGCCCCTTGCACTAGAACACTTATTGACTCAGTTTTGCATGCAGCATAGCCACAGAATAATGAATTAGAATATCCTGGTTTTGATGCCAGGTTTACGAAACGGAAAAAACAAAATTAAACTTTCACTTATAGGTATATTTTTATTATCAATAAATACAATACGGTCATGAAACATTTAAGAGCAGGGAGCTAGGATATAAATGAAGTGAGAACACTGCAGTACAACATTTACAAACAGTCAATTAGTAATGAGAAGCTGACAGAGCTTGCAAACAGCTATAATTTTTTTTCTTAGCTCACTGAAAGTCATGGCCCCAAGACTGCTATAAAGCTATTAGAATTAGAGTTTTTTCTTTGATAAAAGCTTTATCAAATTTAGGGATTTTTTAGCAACCTTTAATCACTCCTTCCTTTTACACTGACAAAATCACAGGTATAGATCAAGTCATGTTGATAAGAAGAACAGGAAAATCCTGTATTTTAAAAAGCAGATCATTCTTATTTCTTTTTCCCTTTGGTTATCTCACTGAACAGCACTGCCATGCCTACTGACCAGTAATAAATACCCCAGTGTCTCTCTGAGGTGGGGGTGCCCACATGTCTCCAGCCACTGACACTAAACTACACACAGCCAGGTCTTTTGCACCAGAACTGTCCAGAAACTGAAGGTCCAATTTACCACCAGGCTACTGCAGATTTTTGATGGGAAAATTTCTCAGGAAACAAAAAGCAGTAACACAGTCATGAATTATTCCTGTAGCCTTTCCTAAGCGATATACACCATCTAAGATGCAGATCCTTCAGATACTCTCAAGGTACTTGACCAAGCATGCAAATAAATCAGCTGAGCCCCCTGAGCCTACTCTTTACCATTCTGTTGGAAATAATATTTCTAAGCTCACAGTACACTGATTATCCCTACTAGGAAAAAGGAAAGCGTGAATTGTTCAGAAACTCTAGTTAATGCATTAAGATCCTTAGTGGCCATTAGCTGATAAGATTATTTATTAGTTTATTTATGAGTATGGCTGTAACTTAAGGTATCATCCATCCAAATAATCTATGTATATTATGGCCAATGTTTATAAATATATACTAGAAAACAATTCCAGCACAATTAATCAGCTGTATCTTCTCATATAATCCAAGGAAACAAGTCAGAAAAACAGAAAATTAATTTCCAGTTTTATTTTGGAGCTGCATAAGCAAATGACCTTCAAAAAATTATTGTTGTTAGACTGTGATAATATGCAAATTCAGCAAGTTGTTCCTATAGAGTACCAACTATTCTTTAAATTTACTGTTTTTTCTATTTTCTGCTTTTAGCTTTTGTTTTAAATTATAAAGTTATTATTAAGTTATATCTAGTCTGCAGCTCTAAATGCTACATGCTTCCCTTAGCATAGTAATATAAATGTCTTTCAAAGGAAGAGAGGAGAGGAAGGAGCTTAAATTCTTGCACTGCAAAGACTAAGAAAGAGCAGGGGGAGAGACACTGCTCACTTCACATGCTGATTAAGGAATAAACAAACAAACAAACAACCTGTAGTTGCATTTATTCTCTTTAATGTTTTGTCAATGCAGTGTTATAAACTTATAGAAGCCTGTTGTTATAGAAAGAGTGAATATTCGATGAAAAAAGAAAATATCTATTTTTTTCCAACCTAAATTATGTAGGTGAGCTACTGAACCCCATTCCATAGTATCCCAACAATGGCAGCTAAGGAAAATTTCTTTTTCAGTATTTTACCCTTCAGAGGGAGCAGTTTAGTTATGTTAGAAATGGAGTCGGGAAAGAAAATAAACAAGAACTTCAATATATCATGGCCACTTGGTGATGGACAGCTGGCAGAATATCTGGGAGATCAGAAGGATTCTATTCAGCAGAATGAAGGTATAATTATGAACAATAGGTCCTTCACAAATGCCAGAATAAAAGTTGCTGCCAGAACAAAGTGATTATGACGTTAGTGGCCTTTCAGTGCTGTGATCAACTAGCATAATTTATGTTCTGCTGAGTTTTCTTGACAGATTTCATGTAAAAACAGTCAAGACCCAGGAAAGGGAACTTTGCAACCTAGGCTCAAAGTTAACATTCATATTGTATCATTCCTGGCCAGGCCACAGACCAAGTCAGTACCCAGCACTTTGCCTGCAGTGGCTCTGCCTGACCGCAGAGCGAAAGTACAGGCAGCCTGTAGGGCAGTGCACAATGTCCTTGATGTATGAAGGCAACACCAGCCAATGCCTTCTGCCTTCCTACTAGCAGAAGGCAATGCTGCCAGGCAAGGACAGTGCCATCCATCCTCCTTAAAAGGACAAGCAGGATACATGGGGTGCTCAGGCTGCTGGTAAGCCCGAGTTCACAGCTGTGCTCTGTTGTACACCAGTGATTGCTCTGAGTCTGTATGTGAGCATGGGCTTATAGACATACCACATGGATGCTAAGAGAGATCAGATGGTCAGTTCAACTGCAAACACCTCCTGTGTAGTCATCTAAAATTTAGAGATTAAACCCATGCAGTGTGACTTTAAATTTACCTTTGAAATGCAGTATTGATCTGGCTGATAGCTTTCATTTAGTGGTATTACTTTAAAAGAAAATAAAAGTCAGTTGGCTTATTCTTTCACATGCTTCACAATTTCAAACAGTAACTCCAGATTGGCTACATAAAATTAAAAAAGAACAGAACAAAATCAAACCACAAACAAACCTAGGAGAAGATACATCTACCAACTACTGCTTTGGAGGAATGTGGTGGAGCCGGCCATCCATGTTTGGCACTGGATCCACATTCTCAACACAAAGCAACATGACTTCATATGGCCTAAGAGGGGATTAGTGTGTCTCACAGTATTGTATGCTATTATTATAGGATATATTATGAGTATGTAAAGAATTGGATCATGAGCATATTACACTCCCACTCCCAATGATTCTTTGTTTACCTGCAGATTATCAGCAATTACCATCTCAAATTCTTTCCAATATATGCGTAGATCCTTCATGGCGTTGTATGTACAGCCCACATCTCTAAAATTTATTCTAGTAGCAGAGCAAGAGTGGTGAACTCAATATATCAGGTACTACAGCTACAAAGATTCCAATTATTTCAACATCTCTCCATTAACACTGCAGGACTAAAAATGCCTTGCATGGACAGAGCTTCTCCTTGGTGTACTGTTATCCTCAATAAGCAAAAGAAAATCATTGTGAGGTACAAGAAGGTGAACAGTGACTAAAACTATGCAATAAGGCGATATAGTTCATTTTGTAAGATTTTGTAGTTGAAAGGGAAATAGGACTAAGAAACAGCTTTAGAAGAAGAGAAAACCTCAACAATCTATTCTTCTTTACTGAATTTCCTGTTAAGACTACTAAGGTGATGAAGGTAGATACCTTATTTTTAAGTACAAGCCCCTTGAAAATAAGCCTAGAAATACTTTTGTTTTTCCTTTTAATTTCATTGCATTGTAAGCAAATCCAAGCTTGAAAACAGCAGGCATCGGGACAGCTTGTGTAGGTGTTTAGACTGCTATAGAACTGGTCTAATTAAAAATAAACACACAAATAAACTAAACGCACCTCACAACAATGCTTTAGAATAGCTCTTTTGTAAGGTAGAGGCTTAGATACCGTGTCCCACTCTCATCCTTACTACAGCTGCAGAGGGGTAAGACTCTTCCTAGACTTCCACAGATGATGATTTTCCCTTTCTGCAGAAATGCATCTGTGGTGTGAAGTCTGTCCCAGTAATCCTATGCCCCTAGTTCAGAGATGGGGGGGAAGAAACAAGTAAACAAAAAAACAACCCACCATCGACAACAGCAACCAAACTCTTCTTAGCTGAAGTATGGCTATTTGCAAGCTTGTTACACAAGCAGGAGTCTCAAGCTATTCCAGTTCCTGCTACAAGCAGCACACTTGTGGTTTGAGAACCTGAGCACAGTTTCATGCCCTTCTCTTAGTCACAAATCTGGTGCAAGGATGTGAAACTGGTGTACAATGATTCCTCAGCAGCTGGTACTCCTCCCTTGCACAAATCTGGCTTGATGGCTGATTACTACTTCTGCAGTAGCAGTGCACTAGCAAGCCAAGTTAGAAAACCCTTGTTTTAGGATTTTGTATTACAGCTGTACATGCTATAGAGTCTCTGGAGAATAAAGCAATCACGGCTTCCATAACAGTTTAACATACTAAATGTTAGAAGAAGCCTCTATCTTTTACAAATACGCTTTAACTCGATTGTATATATAATATTATATGCTACATATGTTCATATTCTTTTCTTGTGAGGAAAAATAACCACAGAAAGTCATGCTGCCATAAAAACTCATTTCAGAATTGCCCTGTGTAATGTAAATGGTAAAGACTTTGCTTTTTTAAAAGGATAATCACCTTCAGTGACTGATCATAGTTTTCATAACAATAATTCAAAATACTGTTTCTACCCAATACTAAGCATTACTTGCAGAGACAAATTTCCAAAAGTTAACTGTGATTATCCTTCTGTGATGAGTTACTTGCAATCTTGGGATTTGGTTTTTGTTGGGTTTTGGGGAGTTTCTGGTTGCTTGAGTTTTTTGTTTGTTTAAGTTTTTTTGGGTTTTTTTTTACATTCCACTCTACAGATGTTTTATCATTCTTATTTCTGAGAAAGGTTGGACTGTTTAGGGATTAAATTTGGTTTTTAAACAGTGTAAAGTTTAACATTTAGGAAATCTTTACTCTTGTTCACCAAACCACTAAATCAGCTCTCTTTCTCAATTTTACTGTGAACTGCTAGCTTGAGAAACAGTTCCTAAATTTAGACTACAAATACATTTTGCTTGAGAAATAATTAGGTATTGTTACATCTTTTGTTTTGTTTTGTTTTTTAATAAAAAAAAAAAAGAAGGCTGTCAAAGACTCATCCCACTCTTAATAGGGTTGTGGATAATAACATACTCATTTCATAGTAACTAAGGTGGATCAGTCACAGCATCCTAGAATAAGAGAAATCTACTTCAAATAAGAGTAATAGCAAAAAAAACCTACAAAAAAAACCCCCCAAAACCCCCAAAGAACTTCCACCAAGAACTCAGCATTTCAGATAACTCTTCAGCCTTTGGAAGACTGGATTCAGTGCTCAACATACCTTTATTATGTAAGCTGTTTGTTTCCCTCCATCTATGTAAGAAAATGAGGTCAATATAGAACCATCACACCTTTTCTCTAGGATTTCACAGAATTAAATAATGAATATATGCGCTGTATAGCATTGCAACTCTGAGCTCGCTGAAGCACATGCAAACGTAAGCACACAAAGCAGAACTGACTCAAAGTAGAAGCACAAATTCATTAGGAGAATATCATGAAACCTACTTGTACAAAATTCAGTGGGTGTATTTGGATTCCTGCCTGGCTGTTGCCCAGTCAAGTACTTAGAAATTCCATCCAGTGTACAAAATTCCTGACTCTGAGCAAAAATACCAGTACAAATGAACAAAGTGTAAGGATAATTATGGCATAATATCCCTACATCAACAGGAGTAAGAACACATTTTCACAGAATAAAGATCTAAGGTTTGGTCTGTTATAAAGAGAAAAAAACTATTTGGTTATGGTGTTTTAAAATATTTAGCTCTACTGCTGCCCATGACAGTGTATGGAACATATTAACAGTGTGCTATGTGGAATGGCCCTGCTATCTAAAAGTGACTTTATCCCAAGAGTTAAATCAGCACGTTTAGCAAATTTGCTACATAACTTTGCTGTTAGTATTTAGTATAGATTTAAGAAGATGGGATCATCTTCTAGAATAGCATAACAAGCATAAGAGAACACAATTGCAATTATACTAGGGGCAAATAAGAATAAGAAAATAATAATAAGAAAAAATAAGAAGCTCATCTAGAAACACTGTGACTTCTGTGAACACATCTACTAGGACAACCCCACCTTTCACAGGCTGTAGAATCTATGTTAGTGTGAAACATGATAATATGAAAAACCTGGATGTGAAATCAAAGAAAATTTTAGTACGAGGTCACAGCAATGTGTCAAGCATCACCATGTTTTGACACAAAAGAAAGAATCACTCCAAAATCCACAGTTGTCCTTTGAAATACACACATCAAATAGTGTTTAAAAAATACAAGTGATCCCATTCAAACTCCAGTAAGCCCAGAAAATATTTCCTGTGTAGATATAGATATCCTACATTATTTTTCATTTAAGCACCTCCACATTCCCAGTCCTTGCTGTTATCCATACATTTTTCTTATAGCATTATTATTCATATTAAAAAGCAACTGGATTATTCACATCACACAAACATTTCTAGACCTATCACCCAAGCTACATAACACACTCATTTAAGAATGAGTCCGTCAGTTGGTGAGGAAATAATGAGCCTTCTCAGGAAAGGAGTGAATGTAAACAGATACATAGAAATACCGCACAGAAAATTTCTCCGATACAGTTACTGAATGGCAGGCATAGCCTCAGCTGGCCCCCACAGTAGTAACCATACAGCCCCAGGTGAACACCTCTGGAAGAGGGAGCTGAATGAATTTAAATTTGTTATTTCCTGATGCACAAAGCTAACAAAATTCTCACTGATTTAAGTAAAGGAAAAATAATTGGATCCTTATAGTTTTTTTGAAGGGAAAGAAATGCAGGAGACCAGAAAATGAAAACATTACTGTGCAGGAATAACAAAGGTAACTATAAAAACCTAATTTTTAACCCAGAATGGATGATGGTTAAGCATAACATTTTTTTATTGGATTATTTTCCAGTCTAGTTGATTCCTTGGTCCATTTACTTCACATCCTCATAAACAGTTGAATATGCACAACTTCAGGGATGCTATGCAGGTGGTAACCCTTAATGAGAGGTTATGGGTGGGGGAGACTCTCAGTGTTCATGGGATTTTTTTGAGACAAGCTACATCACTAAAATAAATGCATACATCTTTGAACATCACTTATTGCTCCTTTCCACAGCTCAGGAATGGTAGTGGCATTGCACAGATCGAATGGCTTGCTGCCAACCACAGTGATCTCACTCTCCTCCCACCCCTGCCCCTGGTGATGCACCTCCACTGTTTTCAGTAGCTCCAAGATAGTTTAGCTGACTAAGTTGGCAGAAGACTAAGTAGCAAGAAGAATGAAAAATTTGTGCTAGATCAGGGCAGCTAGCACGTAAAATCTCACCCTGAATGTCTATTTCTGAACTTGCAAAAAATCTATTAATTGGTTCAGGTATCATTCAAAAATGCAAAGGAGAAGCAGATTCTCTACCCTGGCATTCCTCCTTCCACACAGTCTCCAAGAGATTTATGTGGAATTACAGGTCCCTCACCTTGTACTGTCAAGTTTGATGATTGCATTTTAAACATAATTGATGAGATGGGTTACAGCCAGGGAACAGGCTCTGCTCTACCCACAGTTGGAACCCTGTCATCTGTGCCTTTCCACCAAGTGCCAAGGGCATGTTCTCCTGCTCTCTGTGCACTGGGGAGGAGTGGAGCAGCTTGCTTCCAAACTGTTCTCCTCAAATGAAGCCACCTTCCTCTCCCTCTCCTCCCCATGCTGAAGGAATTCAGCATTTCATTCATGAGGAAAAAAAAGTGGTGACA